>NW_010539578.1:0-10747 GCF_000687285.1 Phaethon lepturus | reverse complement strand
GGACGAGAGGAAACGGCCTCCAGTTGCGCCATGAGAGGTTTAGACTAGGTATTGGGAATAATTTCTTTACGGAGGGAGTGGTCAAGCATTGGAACAGGCTGCCCAGGGAGGTGGTGGAGGCACCATCTCTGGAAGTGTTCAAAAAACGTGTGGATGTGGCACTTGGGGACATGGTTTAGGGGACACGGCACTGGTTTAATGGTTGGACTTGATGATCTTGAAGGTCCTTTCCAACCTTAGTCTCTGCATTTTCCAACTTGATTTTTTTCAGGTGGGCTTTCCCCCTTTGCTAAGTATTGTAAGCAGACTGAATCAGGTAAGCCTACCTCTTAGAATAGCATAATGACATTGCATAAGTCATTATTTCTCATATTCTATCTGTTGCAGAAGTCTTATCTATTTTTCTGTGCTAGAGTAGGGAATTGTTTATTATAACTGCTATTCACTGTACACTTGCAAAGAAAACGTGTAATCATTATCTCACCTTCAGCTACAAACAACTCTACTAGTGAACATTTATCATGACCAGTTTTAAGAATATTTTGTTCTTGTAATTTCTCTATAGAACATTTAATGTTTGACTGTTTCCTGAATGCCTCATTAGGTGCTTGACAGTGTTTTAAGGTTTCTCATTGTTTTAAGTACTGTCCTTGAACTCTTGCATACACTGCAAGACTAGAAGAATAACACTTACCTTTCCTTCAGTACTGTTTTCCACTAGTCACCTTTATACCAGAAACAGCCAGTCAGTGTCATGCCTCTTTCCTAATATGTAGCTACTTATCCATAACTTCTTGTTAACACAGAAATTTACTTCATTTTTTATAAAGTTCTTTCCAGGAACTGCTTCTTTAATGCGTACTTTACCCTTATGTGGAACTTCAACCTGGAATAAGTACCATATAGAATCGCAGTGGAGCAGAAATATATAATGTGTATATTTATAAAGATCATATTGCTTTTTATATAATATAATCTTTTGGGTAGAGGGACAGCAAAACAAAACATTGCAGGTATTGTATTGTCTCTCTCTGTTCCTCTTTTGAAGGCAACAGTAACCAGTGTCTTAGAATACCTGATAAGCTGGTTTGGAGAGAAAAAATTTACCCCAGAACTGGTAATTTTTACTTTACTCTAACTACTTGCATCTGAACACATTAAACAAGGGATAAATTGTTCATAGTTATCTATGAAATTGTTTTAGTTTCTAAAGAGCTCTTTGGATGCATGTATCACAGTTACTTTCAAAACTTACTTGATTAGATACCAAAATAAGTATTCACAGAATGTTTTAGAAGGCTAATTACAGAACATAACAGACACAGATCTGTCAAGTATTGCCAAAAATCCCTCTCCTTTTTATTGCTCCCCACACTAACTTAATCCGCCAAGTTGGATGAGTATCAACGCTGGGGAGAGAAGAGGGTCAGGTCAGACTGCAGCAGTTTTGGTTCTGACCAGTTTAAGCTGTCAGGATGCTGCGTGCTGTATTTACCGACACCTCCGTTTTAGCTTGGACATGTATGTCTATGCAAAGACATGTTTAATTTTTCCACGTACAGCACATGCAAAGACATGTTTAATTTTTCCACGTGCAGCACTGACCAGAAAGCTTAGTTGCCTTAGTATAGCATCAAATCAAACCTAGTAAGAAATTCTGATTGACAGCGCACATTAGCACAGATTTTGGCCACAACTAGATTGACTAGTTATGTAACGGCATCGTTTCTGCAAAAGACCTTGGTAGGTGCATCTCCTCTCATTCAGTACCACAAAGCAAAAACAGTAATGAAAAATTACTTCCATAATCCTAAACAGTTTCACCATTTTTTAGTCACCTAAAGGCTTTTCACATTCTGTCCTTTTCTCTAGGACTGTTTTCTTATTAACCAATATGCTGCAGAGGACATGCACATTGACTTTTAGTTTCTTCCCATAATGAAAGCTACTAAATACTCTAATTAAATTAAGAAGTTAGACTGGTACCAGAAGTTACATTTGTAAGAATGCAGTAGAATTCAGTGAAGTAAAATGCAAAGGACATGTTTTCACAGTGGTGCAAATCTTAAAGCTGATCTAACAGCAGTAATTCCACAAAGATTTGACTCGATACATTCACTCTTCAGGAATGTTTTTCCACAGTTTGTGAAGTTAAAAATTAATGGCCAAGTAATAATCTTTAGATATTACTAAAATAATTATTCACTCAGACTTTAATAGTTTAAGCTGTATTACTTTATATTTTGGCCAGTACTCCCAAAAATATCAGGACATCCAGGCATACTGCTCACAAGAAACTTATCTAAAGGCACAAAATTCTACTGTGTAGTGTCTAATTTGGCTTTCAAACTTTTCAATTCTGGCAGTACCACTTGAATGCAATTTTGTTTTGAGACTATGCTCTAGGCCTGGTCTATATAAGAACTGCATGAAACTTCAAGGAAATGCTGATAATTGAAACTTTATTATTGGAATCCGCACAGGGCAGGTGGCTTTATGCGCTGTTGGCATGCCTTGAAAAACCTTTGCTACCTGAAGCTCACTCCCTTATTCGACAGCTGGCAAGACGATGCTCAGAAGTCAGAATACTAGAGGTAAGATTTAATACAACATTATGCAAAGGACTTGCTGAACTTAAATTATTAGGAGGATGATTTTTCAGTTCTTGAAGTCTTGGTAAGTATTTTTTCGTGTCCTAAGTTTGCTTGAGAATGAAGAGAAGACTACAAGCATGTAACACGGCATGTAACAGCTTTTCCATTGGACACAGGTAACAAGAACTGTTCTAATATTTATTTCCCTTTCAGGAGAACAAGAATGAAGAACAAATATCAGCTCTGAACTTGATAATCTGCTTAGTTAGCAGGTAATGCAGGTTACCTATATAAAACAGTAAAGTACGTGCAGATTACTCTTGTCCTAACCCGGATTCTTTTAAAGTGGAAGTCAATTACCCTGGGCTTATGTAGCAAATATACCTAGCTAAAAGGACTTAAGATAAACCTAAGAGTAAAGTAAGCTTATTGGTTTCCTTAGATGAGCCCCTGAACTGCAAAGCTGTAAACATGATTGATAGAAACACTAAAAGAAGAGCTAGAAAGTAAAGGGCCTAACAACTCAGAGCCAGGTAAGAAGTATGTTGCATTAGAGGTTTCTTACCATATTCCACTTCCCTCCACTAGGTACTTCGATCAACGTGACTTGGCTGATGAGCCTTCCTAGACTGTTTTGAGAATACCAAGTATTTTGCGTTGCCCTAGTAGAAACAGCATTATCAGAGTTAACAGCAAGACACTGCACCGTTCAGGCCTGAAGTACTATACAACCCCTTCAGAACGCCCTCAAGATAATGCATTTGGGACAGCTTTGAATACCTTAAGCTGAGCTTTAGCATGAGATTGTCAATGTCTCCGGTATGATCACCACCATCATTGTAAAATGGTCAATGAAGTGTCTGGCATCATCTCTCAAGCTACTGTCTCTGTAAACTACATTCTTGGTTAGAAATTTCTACCATCTGAGTAGTCCTGTGGACACCACTATTAGGTGAAGTCTGAGGGTACATTATAAATGATTGTTAACTTTAGCACACACACATTGAGGGCTTTTTTAATAAAACTGAAGCATTTTAAGGAGTGTTCTTAAACATTGTGGCTTTTCTCATTCTTCTATCATACTTAACAGCAGCCTTACTATAGAAATTTACACAACTAGGACAATGTGCTTTTTCAATCTTTTAAGCACTGCTAAGCAGTTCAACTATAGCCACTAGGTTACTGAAACAATTATTTTAGTAAAACATAAACATTACTACTGCCAGAGTAGTAATGCTATTTTTAGTGAACAGTTGCAGAAACCAGTGAAAATTACACAGCTGTATTCAATGCTTTTAATAGAAACATTTATTAAACAGAATAAACAAATTTATTTTCTATATGGTATCTCGACAAATGCATTAGCTCACTTATTTATATATTTAACATGGAGTGCTTCGCCAAGAGTATTGGCATTTGCTTGGTACATACATGACTCCTTCTGGTTCTAATTATCTTCAGCAATTAAAAATCAGTGTTAAAGGCTATGAATTCTGCTCATAGCAGCAAACTGATACACAGTATTAACTGACATCTGCTTTCTCTATAAAAGTGCTCTGCTACTAAAAATAATCATTAAGCACAACCAGTTATTGATAAACCTTTAATATGTCTTTGAATTAATGGACTTTTGCATATAGAATAGTAGTCTTTACTGCCAAGAGACATCAAAGTGAATTACAGTAACTACCAGAGTTTTAATTCTGGATATGTAAGTAACAATGATTCTGTATATGTTGATACTGAATGTCTACCACTGCAGATGCCTAGAATATGATGACATTGAAATGTCCATCTCTTAGATACACAGTGCAAGCTATTTCTAGTCTTTTTAGTAACATTTTTAGCATGTCAAAAGTAGGGTGAATTGGCAACTGAAGAACAGATGGAATGCACTCAGCAAGAATACTAGTTAGCAAACACTCCATCCCTACAATTTCAAACAAATCTGAGTTATAAACATGGACAATCACCACAGCCTTCCTATAAACCACCAGTGTAAGAACCCAATGTTTTCAATCAGTTGAACAGCTGATCCCCAACAAGTACATTACTGTAGTGACTTTCATCTTTGCTAGTTCTACCAAAAGTGGGGCGGCATGCTGCTAATTCAAGTTCTGCTCTACATGTGTCGTAGAACTGTCAAGTTATTCATCTACAACTAATCTGAACGAGCATTCACAGTACCTGCAAAGATCAGGATCTGGTCACATCTTAAGCTCAAGTGTAATAACCCCCTGGTTATCCCATTTGTAATCTACAGCTTGCCAGCTTGTAACAGCTATCTAGAAAAGGCTTGATCCATTACAAACTGCCAATCTTCCCTAGAGCTTAGGGCCCTAGAGCTTCCATTGTTCCTGCCCACCATGCAACTGGACAACATACACTTCTCCCAACACAGCAGGTAGCTGTAACAGTCAGTCATGCTATTTTAATGTATGAGCTCTTCTAGTTAGACTGTTATTTACTGGTCTCAAAGTAGAAACTAAATCACTATCACAAGGCATTCTCACACTTCTGATTAAACACTGTAAGTTTCTACTGTGATTCACTCAAAAGTATAAGGCCTCAACCTGCCAACAGAAATGTCTTACAGCAAAATTCATTAAAAACGTTTTAACAAGATTTTTTCGTGCTTACCTACAGCAAGTTACGTATTGTTACACAAATCTTGTAACAAGTAGTATCTAGCAAAACTCAATGTCCTCAAGAGTCTTGGTGATGTCTGTATAGTTTCTTGCAGGCCTAATCCTCTTCCTGCACACCCTCATTACAGAAGTGAGTTGTAGCTAGCAATTAAAAACAATTACATTAATATTGAATTTATGTACAACAAGCTAAAACAAATTTCCTTCTTTGGACAGTAGTAGATGACCTTATCTGTAAAATTATTTTGACACAAAAAAACAGCAGCTAATTTCAGGGAGGTAGGAGAAACTGTTTAACTACATGGAAATAAGTTCTTTTTTCTACTGCCCCATATCATTCCTACAAAGGAACTAAGCCTCCACTGAACACCATTAATGAAGGCCATTGACGCATGTGATAATACCTTCCTCAGAACAATAAAAAAGCAATTGCTGCCTCGCAGTCCAGAGTGAACAGGGAAAGATAGCAGTTCGGTATTCATGTTAAGTGACACAAAACACATTAGCTTCCTATTCCAATTTAGTCTTGGTCAGGCTTTTAAACTGTTCTCTGTGCCTCTGGTCTTCTATATGTGCTGTTTTGGTAACTGAAATCTTTTGTTGGAAACTTTTGAGTAGCCAGTTTTAAACCTTGTGGACATTAATACCTTGGTATATAATAAATTTCATACCAAGACACAAGGATAGTGTCCAGTTATTTGGATAAACATTTATTATATGTTTTGGAATTGTGCTGCACACTGCTATAATTCACAAGCTACATACAAAGCTGAACCAAGATACCGAATCCACACACAAAGGATTTTTAAGGTAGATATCCAGATCTGAACGTGCTCTACATCTTCTGTATCATCACCTGAAATTTACCTGCAAAGAAAAAGCAAAGTCTGATCAAAGTATCACCATTGAAGTTATTATTTATTAAGTGATTATTTTCTTGTAATAATTTTGTTAAAAGAGATAGTAAGGAACATTTCAATCTTACGGTTTAATTGTGAACAATCTAGCCATTATTTAAATTTAGCATTTAAATTTAACTCCAGCTGAACAGCTTTTTCTTTCTTTTCTTTTTTTGCTTTAAGTTGATCCATGACCCCCATCACAACAGTTTTCTCAGCTAAATTTAAGTTTTTTGCAAAGTCTGCAGAAATTTTTAAATCCACCTTAAGCACCTTGGGTAGTTACAATGGACTTCACTTACTAACTTTCTTAATGACTTCTTTAGAGAAAAAGCATCTATCTAGTTGGTTTTATCGTCACTTCCTCAAACAGCCTTCTGGACATACATCCTTATGCATATGATGCTACCAAATGTAAATACAACTTTTTAGTTTTGGCTTCTACTCACTATCACAAAGGTTCACCCTCTGTCAGTATTTGCTAATCACTAAAGCATTTAGTGACAAGTCACATCCTGAAGTTCATAATGACTCCTATGGCCCAGCCCCCCACCTTGATAAATGCTTATACCGTGATGAAGTCAGTAAGGAAAGTTATCAAATGAGCTAATAATTGAATACTCTGAGAACTACTTACATGCAGGCATTGATGAAACTTCAGCTGTTACAATACTCTTTATTCCCAAATTCGATAGGCCGCCTCTGATTAGTCCACAGGTAAATGCTAAATACTAAATATAAAGTTGCACTTTAAGTAAGTGTCAAGGATGAAGCTTGTTGCTAAAGATTGAAGCTAAGTACTCAAGAACCAGACTTAGCACTTGGACAGTAGAAAACTATGGAGGTTTTGTTACTGTGCTTGAGAGACTTCGTCATGTCTCTAATAGAAGCAAGCTCTGGTATTTGGTGCAGCAGAGCTCACAATACAGATTTCTCTTGATAGAGGTACTAACTTGAGTCACTTGTTTCTGTTTCCATTAAACCTGCAGAACTTAATATCCTTAAAACAATTATTCCCAAGACTTGGCTGAAATTAGCAACTGGTATTAAAGTCAATGAAGGAGAAGCAGTCCAAAACAACATTCTTGCACAGGCCACATCTTGGAATACAAGGGCCTGCAGATATTTAGAATATATGTTTCAAAACAGAACAACCACCTCACCAAACAAAAAAAAAAAAAAAAAACAACGCCAAGGACAGTAGACTGCAACTGTGATGACTAAGAGCAAGAATTACAAAACCATAGAATGGATCTGAATGCCCCATTTCTTATATCCACCTGAATCAAAGTGCTTTATAAGAAGTTCTGCAGAGGCACTGTTTTAACTTACCTAAACAATTACCCTAACTCAGCATCTACACTCAAAACTATTTTTAACTGGTAGAAGATCTTTCTGAATGTTCACATTATTTCAGAAGCTTATTCTAGGTAACAAATAGCATCTTCCAAATAGGTTTTGGAAATTAAAAAAAAACTTCTGAAAGCACATGCTTTCCAAAGAGAAAGAAAGAATTTGTGTGATAGTGGCAGACAGTGGCAGATCAGCTCCTACCATCAAGTAACTCTAACATGGCAACAGCAAGTTTCACAACTATGACCGTTTCTTGAACCATAAATCAAATCCACTGTTTCAAAACAAGGTGCATTTCTAAAAAGCACAGGTTTTGGAGACTAAACTTTAGCTGCCCTTTTGAAGAGTTTGTATCCATTCAATTACAAAATTTAAAGTTATTATTTAATATAAATAATAATGTAATAAAATTTAAAGTTATTATCAGTTATTATTAATAGATAAAGATAATCCAAACCAAACTGGTAGATCCCAATGATAAAACTGAAGGGTACCTTTGGTGCATGTTCTAAATATTGCTTTCCTGCAGACATTTGTGTCAAGAGACGAAATTTATTGTCTTGAAGGACATAAATACCCTGTTTTAAAAAAAAAAAGTTTTTTTAGTTGAATATGCAGTAACATGTAATCAACATTTCATGTGAAGGAATTTGATCTGTAGATACAATACAAACGTTCTCAGGTTGAAAAATTAAATTTTAGATTAAGGCATATATGATTTAAGTTTAGACTGTATTATTTACTTACATGAAATATCAAAACAAAAGATACATAATTGTGAGTTTATAACAAAACTCCTAGGTAATAACATGATCAGTTAACCCTAAAAAATGTTTATTTACATTCTTCTTGGAAGAGACCTTCCAGTGCTCAGAAACAATAGTTCCATATTAGAAATTCTTTGTCAAGATATCAAATGCATGCTGATTTTTACAGTCAAATCTTAATCTTCATTTGATATGCAATTGACTGTTCTTATTCTCAAATTTAGTCATCTTTAATAGCAATACAGGCAACAACATCCAGCAGATGATCAAATTGAGAGTCTAGTGTTTTCTGCACTACAAATTTGTGCCACAACAAGCATTTTAATAAATTAAGTGTGAACATGGTACAGCTTAATTTACACCTGTCATTTTCATTTCTTTGCGAATGACTGTGCTACTTTGGAACTTCATAACCCTTGAAATTAAATTAAGGCTGCATATACAATTGAGACCTAATCTCAATACTACAGCTTGCTTTGAATTCAAAAACAGATTTCTGAGGTAATTGTTATCTGTTAAAGTTATTACTTGATAAAACAGCTCACTGATAAATAAAACCTATTTTATCTGGTACAATTCTTGCACAAATTCTGTGTTCCTACTTTGATACAACAGGTAAATGGCCATAAGAAAACAAAGTAATCCAAAATGAAAAAAGATTTTTTACTCTAGTAAAATGGAAACTTAAATTATTTTGATCTTGCTTTAAGAACTGTGGCTGTTGATATAGGAAAGGACATAGACACAACACAATGTCACCAACATGCAAATCTAGAAAGTTTTTCAGCTGTTTCTTATGCAACTATGTTCAGCAGAGCGCAACTAAGTGTCTGAACTGCTGAAAACTGTAAATATTCCTCAAAATAAAAAAAATTACTTCAAGGCAGCCATTCTATTTAAACAGATGTTAAGACAGAATTATCACTTTCTCACACTAGTTTTCTAATAAATTTATTGGGAGATACATTAAAAAGTTCCTGTTTAAATGTTAATCAACTGTAACCATTACTGTCCTGTCAATTTGTAACTCTGCAACAGCACATATGAAATCCAAAGCATTTAGTCTTTTCAAACAGTGTGGCAATAAAGACATCGCAAGAAATAATTAAATTGTATTTTGAAGCTACATGCTAACATAAACCTTAAAAAGCTGCTTTTTAAACAAAACACAGAACATTTTGGGTTTCTTATCAGGTAATTAATTCTAGACCAAGACAAACAAAAAATGCGCTAGTAACTCAAAGGTGTTACTGATTTTGTAAGTTAAATCTTATTCTACAGCATTAGTACCTGATGATTAGTCCTTAGGTTATCTATTTGTTTTTTGAATACCGTTGTCCAAAAATCTTTGCAAATGAACTTCATAATATCTAATTCATCCTTGAACCTGGCAGTATCTTTTGTAAACCTAAGAGATAAGTGAGAAATACATCAATAATGAAGGTACACACAAGCTGACTGATAGAACAGAAAAAGAAAATACAAAAAAAATAGTACTATGCAACATAATTTTGAGGCTGTTATAGTAATTAGTTTTCCAACCATTGTACAGTATCATTCTAGCATCACTCTGCGTTCATCAAGTCCTGTAACTTGAACAACATGGTGTTATCTTAATACCTGCAACGTGATAGCAGAATAAATGGTTTTACTTATATGATCATTAAAGACAGTTGAAGTACGGAAGATGCAAAGCACTCCATCAGTTTAATCCTCAACTAAATGTCTAAATAGAAGATTAAAAAAAAGCTCACACCTATACTGCTGCTTGGAAGGAGTCCTCCAAATACACAAAAAAGCACTAACCCATAGGAACAAACATGTAAAACTTGTTCCCGTTTCCCAAAAAGGAATCTCCTTCTCTTGCAATAAGCAAGAGAATTCTCTCCCTTTATCCTCGAGGGTCTTTATCTGGCACTAAAGCACCACTCCGTTCAACGAAAGCGTGACTTCAGAAGCTCAAGAGTTTCCACACAACCTCAGAACCAGAGCGCTGAAGTTGGACGTGCAGCAAGTCATCGTGCATCCCCAAAGGGCCTGGGGAAACAAGGAGGCAACGTGCTCGGTCCCAGAGTTCCTAGGACTGAGAGTGCTTTCCAGAAACGAAATCCAGGAGTAGCCAATCATAAAATTATATTTAAGAAAGAAATTAAAAAGAGAAGAAAACAGTGAAAGGTAACAAATAAAAGGCAGGTCTACAAAAAGTGCAAGTAAAAAGGATTATAAGTATTAAAAGTAACCGTTATACCCTGACTCAGCTTTCACGATGGAAAGCACTGGGAAAATACATACTCCAAAACTGTCCTGTGGTATTCAATCCCCGCAAGAGTGAGATGCCAGAAAAAAGGATGCCAAAACGTGCAGTGAGAGGAACACATCCGCAGCATAACCCTCTGTCTGCCCAAAGCAGCGACCAGCTTTCCAGCGAGCGGGCGAACACCCCCGGTCCCTGCAGGGCAGGAAGGAGAGGGCGTGGGCCCTCGCCG
>NW_010539577.1:0-8974 GCF_000687285.1 Phaethon lepturus | reverse complement strand
AATTATTATATATTATATTCTTATCTACTGTATCCATTTTATAGTAATTGTTATATAATTATTATTTGTTGTTATTATTTAACAAGCACACACATAAATGCACATTTCAGTATGTATGCTAACACACTATTATATTGTTTGTTGTTCCTCTTTCACTTGTCTCCACCAGACAGGGAGCAAACTGTGAATTTCTTAAGAGTGGGAGCCATAAGACTGTACTGTGTTCCCAGAAACACGAGTAAAAACTAACTTTGGCAGCTTGGGGAAAAAAAACACAACCAACCAACCAAACTCAAAGCACAAGTCCTTTCCCACTTTCTTAATTCCAAGCTAGCGTTTGCTCAGTTTGCACTATACCCATGCCACCATTCTAGCAGAACTGACAAGAACAAAGCCACTCACTTAATTTCCATGGATTCTGTTGCAGAAATACATTTGGTAGGAACATCCGATAAATCCTGGTCCATAGGCTCTTCTCCATTTGTCAAACCAGATTCTAATTTGCTTTTTTCTTCTTCTGTTGCTTGAAGTTCTGGAACTAGAAAATCTTCAGGTCTAAAGAATAAAAGGCATTTTGCTTTTAATAGTCTTACAGTAAAACCAAAGCACTACATAATATAAAAACAAGTGATGCTGACTACTACTACTGAGATGTTTTAAAACTGCTATTACCAACAATTTTATTATACTTGCCTTCAATATTTCCACATTTGAACAGAGCTCATTTGGAAAATATCACCTTCGTATCTTAAAAAAGAACTTTGATATCTTGAGAAATACCAGCAAATCGAGGTTTTTCTAGCAAGTATTCCTTACGCAAATAGGACAAGTATTGCTAGATTTTTCTCAGATGAACAATGCTCTTTCCCCTCATTATAAATTTATCAAAATTATGTGTAATTTAAAGCAGAAAAAAAAGAGTGTGGTAAAAAAAATAATTAAGTCTTCTATCTTACAAGATAAAAGCAAAAAAAAAAAGAAACCCACAACCAAAAAACCTGGAGTGGAAATACATCCTAAGGAGTATGAACACAGGTCAAGGATCAGCACTCTGCAGCCTCAATCCTATCATAAGCTTCCCATGAGACTCAGCGCAAACCATCCTAACTGTTGAAAAGTTACTGTGGTTGGAAGAGTATATAACAGTGTTGCAAAAGAGACAAAATGATGACTTCTATTACTCCTATTTTTTAATTGTTTCATAGCTACTACATGTTAGTATGAATTACCACCACATACTTGATAATCTCTCCATATTCATCCCATTTAATTCTTTCTTCGGGGGCTGGAAACATTGGATAAGACTTCTTTGCCTGTTTGAAGAAGCTTCCTTTCCGGCTACCTTCACCTTTCATCATCAAATCATGTTTGGTCTTATGTACAGTTGGCTGATCAATATCTTCTTCAGCATCACTCTCATCACTGGAATCAATATCTGCCCTGAAATGACATTAAAAAAAACCTAGCATTTTCTTTCTTTCTTCAGGTTTAATATTACATACACACACTGACTGGAAAATAACAGTTGCCATAACAGTAACCAAGGACAAGGGCAGTTTGTGTATCTGAGAAAGAGCTCACAGTCAAACAGCAGATGAAACAGGTCTGTCATAACAACAGATTAAAGACAACCATTCCCAACTCCTCAGTGCCCTCAGACAAGTCTATCAAAACTATGATTTTCATTTATCCCTGTAAATGTTTGAAGCAACAGAATGATCAAACAGAAATCTCAACTCTGACCATTACAACAGAATGCAACAACAGACAATATACCTACTCTTTAGACTGTTCTAACTTCTTAGCTGCTTCTTTCTTTAGCTTCTCCTTTTCTAGGTATTCTTCAAGTTCTTTTCCTTCCAACTTGACACGTTTTCTTAACTGCAGACAGAATTATTAATATTATTTTAAGTGATTTTAATACTTTCCTAAACACAGCTGAAAGAATTTGTGAATTTAAGTACCAAGGACAAGTACAACTTGTATGTCACACAGAAGACAGGATTATGCACCTTGGCATGGCAACATCATGACAATGTTATCAATTAGCAGAGTCTACTTTAGAAGAAAAGCATTTCTAAAAGTATTAAAATCAATTAGCTTCACAAAACTTTCTTAAAACACCTTCAGGAAACATCTCTCCAATAACTGGATCCAAATACTCTGAAATGAGCAGTGGTTTTTTTCATTGTGTCACTAATACCAAACCAGAAGAACCAGGCAAAATCTTACTAGCAGGCAAAACAGTGTAAGTTTTGTTTCATGTTTTCTGAAAACCAAATCAGAGTATAGGTCACTTTGAATAATACTGAATTTTAACACTGTAATTCAATGCTTCCAGCCCAATCTAAAACTAAAATAAAGCTGCATCATCAGGGTTGAAATTATCACTGCAATCACAGGGGACTCCCATAAATTAACAATGTTTACCAGAGAGAAGTAGACACAGGTGTATAAATTAGTCATGCTTTCAAGTTATTTTCAATAACAATTAATTGTCTTCTAATTCCTAGCTTTTGCTTATCCTTCTAATTCTGGTGTGATACATTATACTATTTTGACTTGACTCTCCCGTCATTCAAAACCAAAATATTTCCAGCAAGAATAATCCATTTGTGTATTGTGATCTGTATGTCAACTGCAAGCAGAATTTTTTTCTAGTAGAACAAAAACACAAAAGGCAAGTGTTGTCTATAGGTAAATATTTAAAAGCAATTTCATGCTCATCTCTACAGAGTATTAATTTTGCCACACCAAACAGCATTTTCCCGTTCCTAATATAAGACCTATTTTTACGTAAGTTTATCCACAGTTGGTTAAACATGCAACTTCTTGATTTCAGATCTCCCTCTGCCACTAGAAGCATTTTCAGTAGATCAAAAAGGAAACTAAATTCAACTTTGCTCATATTCCCCTAGATGATCCACAATAGAAAACTTTGAGATATACAGACAACTCTTACCTCAATATCTATAACTTTTTCAGAAGGATTATCAATCAGGAATCGTGCTAATGTTCCGGGTGTAGTGCGATAAGTTAAAATGATAGAGTTTTTGGAATCCTGGCACCACTGAATGAAAAGATCTCTAGAAAATCCACACTCCAAGTCAGGTTGACTGGCAAGAACAACTTTTGGACTAGGCACTCGAGCCAGATCAGACAGACTATGACATAAGGAGAGATGGCGGAACTGAAAAGGATTGTTTCTCTTGTCTTCAAAGCACCTCATCAACTTGTCACTCATCCATTCAACCTAAAATATGTATTAAGAAAAAGTTATTTCTAAGAATAGAAGTTCTACAATAATGTACAAACCTGATATGAAGTACAGGATGCAATATGCACATGATTACACCAATGCTTCTCAGCAAGTGTAGTAATAATGCTGAGTGTAATCAACATAAAAACAAGTATTTTAAGTCCCTTTTTTTAACAGCTATAAACTATGCTAACAAATATTGTGATAAACACAGAAATGAGCATCAAGAAACACACCCATAGCCATGACTGTGTTACTTGATCAAAAGATCCGAAACACAAATACACACTACAGAATAAGGACAACACCCACTATTCAGCCATTTGTTACTGTTAAAAAAAAAAAAACCAAAATGCTTTTGCATACATGTTCCATTACCCTCTTCATAACTGCATTTTAAAAATCAAAGCAAACCTGTGATTTAGAGAACTCCACTACATTGTAGCTGACGTTATTCAGAAGTGCTAGAGAATAGACTCCTAATCCTGCATCTTTTGTTCTCCAGATCTGATCAAGAAGTTGAGCAAGTTCCAGAACTCTGCCTGCTGTATCCACAGCTATTAATACGTTTCCATCACCTCGTAATGTCTCCAAAACATTAGCTAAGAAGAATTAAAAACAAAACAAAAACCTACTTACACTTTGAATCAAAATTAGAATGTTTGCAGCTTGGGTTTTTTTGTTCATTGTATCACACTAGCAATCATCATCAAAAACAAATCGAACACAGAAATAAACTTCAAAAGAGATCCAAAACCACATTTCCACCAAAATTAAAGGGAGCTGGAGTTTTCTTGGTAGCTCTGAAGATCTCACTGCCTTGATATTACTTTTCTTTCTTTTTCATTTTTTTATTTTAAAAAAAACCCACAACAGTAAAATGCAGTTTAAAAGGGAACGTGCTGAAGAAGGTCATTTAAAAATCCCTTACGAAGACATTAATTGATACTGCATAAAATACACTTTTCGAATATGTTTCATTGTCTTCAGGAAAATGTTTAACACACAGGGTCAGTACCATCAGAAAAGAGTAAATCAAAATTTGTTAAATTGTAATGAAAGTTCTTAGTTTGGATGCTTATGAATTTCTCATAGAAAAACAATTTACAGTGGCTAATAAATCACATTACTGCTATTTTCAAGCCCAAACAGAATACATACTCAGCAGCTGTTCATCCCTTTGCTTCCTCCTGGGTTGTACATAGGTAGCATTAAATGAATCTGTAATGAGCAATGAAGGCCTGCTCAACATTTCCAAGGAACATCCATTCAGATGGCTGTGGAAAAAAAAGATGCAAAAATCACTTTTTGCATTTCTATTTTATGAGGAAAAAATAAAAACCATCTCACTTCCAGAGGTTCGCATGTACAGAAATCAAACTGCTCAGTAGCTTAATGTTTCCTGCTTCAAACTTACAAATCAATAAAACTGAGTGGAATGAAAAAACCCAGAGCTAATGCTCGTTTCAAACTGATTAATCTCAATGCAAGTGAAACTAGTGGTCATCTTAGAGCTAGAAAGGCACCACTACTTCCACACTTGTTTATCAGACACGAAATGATGCACATTTAACACAACATATAAGAAATATACATTGCTATGTTGAACTTACATCTCCCTCTTGTGGTTGAAATCAACTGCATAAACAATTTCTTCCTCTCCATCCTTGACAATCTTCCAGATTGTACCTCCTATCATGTGACCTGCTGGCAATGGTGTGATTGACAAACCATGTCCTTTGCCTACAAAGGTTTTCAGTATTTTAGATACATTACATGTATTAAAACCCATTACTCTGAATAAGAGAGAGTAATTTTAAATAACTGAACACCAAAATTATTACTGGGGAAAAAGTCAAATTAAAGTATGAAAAAATCAGTAAGGTATCTGTCCTTCCCATCTAACCAGTAACTTCAGAATTTTTTTGCAATTCACTTCTATTTTGCCTCCAGAAAAAGAAACTAAAGTGAAGATCACATCTTCCCTCCACCTCCCATTGGTATTCAAGAGCCACTGCAGAGCTGCTATAGCAGAGTAACTATAGACCTAAACAACAGTAAATGACACAACAAACACAAGACATGAAAGCAAGCACACTGGTGAAAGGGAGACCCCTCTCTGGAGCAACACAAAATGTTTACTGTATCATTCACTGTGTAGGTGCTTCCAAAAACACATATGAATTACACAAACTGGAAGTTTTCCAGAATGACAAACATGCAAGTCAAACAATACCAGGAAAGGTGTCCATATGCTGCAGTGGGGGATGACGAACCTTTTTGGCACCCGATGCCTTTTTTTTTTTTTTCAATGCACTATTGCTCCTTGTCATTGGTGCTAGGCTAGGTCTTTGTCAGAGTAAAACTAGCCCACCCATGACCATCAGTCACCAACTTTGCTGCACTGCACCAACTTGAACAGAAGTGCACAGCTTTAATAATAATTAAACCATACATTATCTTCTTAGATGCATCCATGGAGTCTTTTTTCATATTTAATGGAAGTGACTCAGAAAGTAGGATGTTTTAAAAAGAGTTGTTCAATAAAATGACTTACAAGATGTAAAAGCTGGTAGCACAGACACAGCCTTGCTACAAATACCTTCAAAAAGGGTCAGCAGCCTTTCAAGGATGGCATCCCATTTCTACTTACCAAATTACAGGGCAAGTATTTTGGCAAGCGGCATTCAGAAACTGGAAGACACTGCATCTCACATACAAGCTGCTGGTGGTCAGCTTGTGTGCGTGTCTTTATTCAAGAACAGCGTTCCCATTTCATTGTTATCTTTAAAGTCAACAAGAATGAAAAGCTGTCGATTCTCCAGATGCCACAGTTCCTAGCAATAAGCTACACTAAGTACCACTCCCAGTCAGTGAAGACCTCCTCATTAAATCATCCAAATGCTGTAACTTAATCTCAGCAACTTAGTGATTCTCTAGAAAGCTTTTCTCTGTATTACTGGTTACTGAAAAGTTCTGAGGTATCTACCACCAGGCATGAGTAAATGCTTTTGAGACACATGAGCAAATTCCAAGAAAAGTTACAAAAACACAAAAGAGAAACAAATGTCTAAATAGGCTTTGGCATGGCCTCCTCCTCATTAAGTGGAAATTCTACCCATTTCCACATACAATGACTGAGGCAAACGTTCAGCTGATGTAGACTGACACAGGGCTACTGAATTCAGCCCCGCAAAATGCACAACATTCCAAAACTTACTTCCTTTAAAAAAAAAGTTATTTTAAGTCTCAATGACTCTGTTGCCTTTCATTAGAAGTCATTTATTGAAAAGTTCAGTGAAAACTTTACCTTTCAAGTTCACAATCTGAGAAAACTTCAGCTGTTGTATTTTATCAAAGGCTGCATCTACATCATCCAATGTAAAGAGTGTGAAATCTTCAGTATTATGGCGGGACTAAAACAAATAAGAAGTACAGAGCGTTCAAGAACCTGAGCACTCTACCGTATCAAAGATGTTGTGTACGAAAGTATCAACTTAAACATACCTGGTAGAGATCGTACATAAACATCTGTCCCATTTTATATACAGGAATAGTTGCATAAATGGCACAATTCAACCCCAGTTTTCCAACGGCATATGGAAGAGCACCAAGGTGTAGAGGATCAGGATGAGAAAGAAGCACAGCATCAACCTGGTGTACATGTCTACAAAAACAGGAACAACAGAAGTTGGTGAAAAGAGTTCTCTATGGTGTTATATACTTCCTATTATGGCTATTTTGAGAATACATACGCAGTCTGAATGCCATCAAAAACATTAAATCCCTCCAGGTTTAGAACAAAGCTTTTAAAATCAAAATTAGAAGTTACACGTATTTCCAAACATTCAAGTACTTAAAACTACAAGTGACTTCTGAATACATAATTTCAAGGTCTGGAAGACATAAGTTTCACATTAAATTCTTGATTAGAAAGATCTTAATATATACTTGGACACCAGAAAGTACATTAACTGAGATGCCAAAAATATTATCAGTGCAGACATGCTACAAATTGTTTATATATCTAAAAACCTAAAACAGACAATAACTTTTTTTTCTGAAAGACCAAACCACTGACCAAAGACACATCAATCCTCAAATTGATAAAGATTCAATCAAAATATATTTATTTAAAAACAGAAAAGGTCAAGTATATCATTTAAGAAAAGTGGCACATAAATTTTCGAGGTTTTATTAATTTTTAAAGAACAGAAGATTTTTTTTTTCCTTGCAAAGTGTTCCATAAAATAAGAACTCTGACTAAAAACTTACTACCTATCATGATTGGAAAACTTGAGGGCATAAAACATATGCAGCAAGTGAAAATACAAGTTGGGCTGAAAGCTTTTTGTTCCCTCACGTAGTAAGTGGAGCACACGCATTCTTCTTGGTAGCTGTTATTAAAAAGGGAATTTTATCTAATTGCTTCTCAGATAAGACACTACAAAAATTTTATAAGTTATCCTTAGTATATAACAATCCTCACTTAAGAGACTTTTATTAGGATTATTATGGTTGAAAAACTATGAGCGTGTCAATGCTAGGAAAGTGAATTTATAAAAGTAGCATCACAAAGCTTAGCTTCTTTCAGGAATTTCCATGTTTCTGTCCTAACCTTGTAATCAATGTTTACATAAGCAAAGCTCCTTGCTGTAAACCTGCATAAGTTCAGTATTAAAGTCTAGATGGGTTTATTTCTTTGCAGGGCTGGGATAACTAACAGAAACTGTTTTCCTAACAGTCTATTCAACTTGAAACAAGATGCAAGAAATGAACTACTTTGTATTCAGCCTACATACACTAAGGATTTAAAACTTAGTTAACCATTCTAAATAAGTTTAGAGCCAAGGTCAGTCTCCCATAAATTCTGCTCTCTGTCATGCTTATGAAAAAAACAAAACATCCAAGCCAAAACAAGCACAGAGCAGTTTGAGAATTACAGTTAATAGATGTAGCTCATTAGACTCACAAGAAAAAAAAACAAGTTTTTACTGGAAGTGTTTCAGCAGTGTAACTCCCTTCATATAAAACATGCTTCAAATAAAAAAAAGAATCATTTTGCATTTAACATCACCATACACATACCATTGCATGATATTTTGAAAACTTTCAGAAAAGAACAAGGCCTATTAAAAAAAAAGTGCGTGAACTGAACAACTTACTTCCTCAGGGAATCAATAATATCCATAGAAAAGTTTTCATCCCAGCCACAGTCCAAAAGAAAACGAAATTCATCTACTTGCAACAAGTAGCAAAGGGCAGATTCCTCCTGCACCCCAGAAAGCGTAGTCAACTTGATAATCGATGTCATTTTCTTCTCCAAGTGTTTAATCTCCAAAAGAACTAATCTGAATGGGGGAAGAAAATGTTTCATTGACTAATCCAAAGGAAAAGTCTGTTTATTTAGATCTAGCCTCATACGTTTCTGAGAATACACAGGACAATAAGTTGTGAAAACTACTCAATACAGCTTCTAGATATCAATTATTAAGTTTCAGATACTAATTCTTCATCGCTGTACGTCTTTTAGAAAGAGTTTTTTTACCTTATAAAAAAAGAGGTCACTAGGAGCAGTGCAGCTAACAACAGCTCCCACCCCGGGGGCCGGCTGCCGGCTCCCGGACACGGTGCATGCCGAGCTGCGGCCCCTCAGACCGGCGACTGCCCGAGGGGGGTCCAGCACAGGGCGGGGGCTCCGCACTGCGGCCCCAG
>NW_010539576.1:0-3321 GCF_000687285.1 Phaethon lepturus | reverse complement strand
TATGTCACTGATGAAGATATTAAAGAGCACTTGCCCCAGTACGGACCCCTGAGGGACAGCAGTTGTCACTGATCTCCATCTGGACATTGAGCCATTTATCTGTTGCAAGATGTGACTTTGTAGCAAGAGCTGCTTCTCAGTTTGCTAAACCATCCTCCTGAATTCACGGTGGAGGATCTGCAGCACGTCATCAGATGGCATCAGCACCCTCTGCCCACTGAGCCTGTGGTGAGACCGTTCACCCAGTTTCCTCCTCTCCGTGTAAGGTCTCTCCCACCTTGGGGGAGAAGGACACCATCCCCCAAGTGGGCAGAATTATGATGGTCCTTTCAACGTTGAAGGTTCTCTACTTTTCTATAGTGTGCGTCGGCATTCAGTGCAGCAGGGACCTGCAGCCCCGGTCTCACCTTCACGTGCCTCGCAGAGTCATCGTGCTGAATATTGAAAGTATCTGATATGAAATGGAAGATGTTAATGGGGTCTATCCAAAAGGCAGGTGGCCAGGGTGCAATTCCCTTCCCTGTGAGGAACTGGAAACCAGTATGACAAACATGTCATGTTGCATCTTGAGAATGGCCCTATTCACTACACTTCTAGGTGAAAGACTGTCAATTTTCCTACTGATTTTATGAACTAAATCTAAACCCAGTCTTCCTTTCCCATTGCTCTGCTTATGCTGAAAGCATTCCTAGGTCAAAACAATGTGGGGTTTTCGGGTCATATATTTACACATGAATGAAAAACCACATGTACAAAACTTTTTGGCATTTTATTTTGGCAAAGACAGACAAAACCCCCTATTCTTTTTTTCAGTTTAAATCTGTACGTGAGTTTTCATGTGTTTGTTACACATTTCTGCATTAGTCGTGTGAGAAAACCTTTGCTTCTCTGGCTTTGCTGTCACTTGACTAATTTGTTTAAATTTGATAATGCATGATGATAAACCTGTGGCTAATCTGAGTGTTGCAGCTGCCTTAGACCGCATGCAATGTGAAACCTTGGTGCCGAGTGATCTGCTGCTTCATCTGAAGTACCTTAATCTTTTTACCTGAAGGTGCAGAATGTGATTTAGTGGGAAGGTGTGGGCTGCATGTCCTGTATCCCCACCCACTTGCTCAGGTTTGGGTGTTTCATGACATCATGCCACTGGTTACGCAGAGGAGTTGTCAGTCAACCATCTGTGGCCACGTCTCTCTGTCACTTACCACCCAAAGCAGGTTCTTTCCAGAGGTTTGTTTGGTGGGAGACATATGTTTGAGGGTGGTGGTAGCAGTAGTATTTAGTATTTCCTAACATCTAATGGCACTTTGTGCCAAGGTATTTCAAATGCATTTGTAAAGACGATGGATTGCAACCTGTTAGGTCTGCAGAAGGGTTATACCTGTGAGTTGGGCTTATTAATGCATGCACTGGCTCCTCTGGGTATCCAGGCACCTGTCACGGTGCCTTTTTCAGCAGTAAATGTTCAAAGCAGGAATTTTAAATATTCCAGTACGGTGTGTTTTTCTGAGCAGAAGATATTTGCACTGACCTGCCTCTGTGCGTCTATTGACGGCTGTCTGTGCTGTCGAAATGCCAGCTGGTTTCGGGCACCCCCATTCAGTCCCACGCTGTTTGGTTGGGTCCCATAAATAGCTTTTGTTCATTCATGGCAAGTACAGTAATTATAAACACGCTAGTTTAATAACTGTGTTTAATTAATGGCAGGTTAGTAAACGATGCATGGAGGAGAGGTTAAAATTTACTGGAGGCTGCTGCTGTGTAGCTCTTAATTGAATTAAGTGCATATTAAACTGGGCCTCTTCCTTGACCCCGGAGGAACAAGCTTGATGCACTGGAGCGTATGGATGCTATTGATTTCAGAAAGCTCTGGTTGAAGGCAGTGCAAAAATGCTCTGTTGCCAAAATCCAGATTCTTTTGCATATGTAATAAGTCTAAGGCAGTGTTAGTGTAGAAAATTAGGGAATATGCTGTTTACTTAAGGAATTCACATACCTGTAATTATTATTAGAATTCATTTCCCAAGCAGTGCTATTAAAAAAAAAAATTGTCCTACACTTACAATTTTAGCCTTATTTTGGAGCCATTACTTCTTTTCATAATTTTTCTTTAGGCGAATAGGTTGTCCTGTGTGTGGTTTCTCTTCATATATATACATATATTTAGGCACACTGTCAAAAGTTTGTTTTTTAACTAGTTGCCTGAGGCTGTTTCTTCATACTACGCTTAGAATATAGACTAAAATTTTCCCATCCCCAAATCCATCTATCATCTACCAAAAGATACTCTGAAGAAATATCTGAAGGAATGTTTCTTCTTCTGAACAAGAAAAAAAAAAAGGCAACAGTCTTTTTTTTCAGCAATCTGTGTCCAGCAAGACTGTTTATAGCAATAAGGAAAAATAATCCTTAGGGAAGGTTTGTAACACAGGAGAATCGAGGCAGGACCTGCTGTGTCCTAGGCATTGCATGCTTATGTCCTCTTTATTTTATAGAAAATCATTTCATGTTTGCATCACTTGTGTCCTTAGCACAGGAAAGTCACGCACACATGTGAAGTGAATGTTGTCTCTGTTTGCAAATGGGAAAATTAAGGAGAAGCTGCTATTGAGTTTGCTGGAAGCTTTGGATAAACGCTGCCCTTTAATTTGATGGAGTAATTAACTTTCGGAATTAAAGCTTCTAATGGACTTTTTAATGTATTTTGAGGGTCAGCATTAAATACTGCAAAGGGACCTTTTCATGTTTTATGAGTATGTGCTCCCACACATATGTTCACGTGCCCTCTTTCTGCAGTGTCCTCTGGATGTTGTTTTACCTTTGCAGTTACAGGCTTTGCAAGTAGTTCCCTTGGAGTCAGCTTGAGTTTTATCCACATGGCAAACCAGGGGTTGGGTTTGGATTTTGTTTTTTTCCTTGAGATGCACAGCTTGTGCGCTCAAGAAAAAGCAGTTTGTGTGAACTAAAAGGGTCAATAGCCCAAACAAAATTTTGCAGAGAAAGAACTTGCTGGTATTTGTTTCGTAGACCCAGGGCATTGGAGCGCAAAGTCTTACCTGAGACGTTGCATAACTGAATGCCAAAATACAGGCAGCTTGTGCTTGAGTGGTTTTTCTCCTATTGTATAGGTTGCAGAATCAAAAATAATGTAAGACCATTAGGACAAAGCTGGGGAGCTCTCTTGGTGTTTGATACTTACTATTTGACCAAGGCCTCGGTTACAGCATTTTGTCAGAAAATCACTGTTTTCCCTCAAGTCCTTAGAAAAGTTCTGTTTGAACTTAAAAAGTTGAAGGCTTGCCAATGTGACGCCCGTCTACA
>NW_010539575.1:0-11721 GCF_000687285.1 Phaethon lepturus | reverse complement strand
TGTTGGGGGAGCGAGGGGGCGGAGGGAGCGGCCTCCCTACGGCGGCGCGGAGGGCCCAAGCGGCCGCGGTCCGGCAAGGAGCCGGATAATTACCGGCGCCAGCAGCCGGGTAATTAACAATTTGTCCACTTTTAATGGACAGTTCTTGTAACGGCAGTTACAGCCAGCACTGTTATTTCCGACCAGACTGCCAATAGGTTTAGGTTAGCGACTCTTCCCGATTCCCTGGGAGACCTCCCTCACAGCCCGTCCCGACCCGGGGGCGGAGCCTCCCGAGGGCAGGCCAGGACCCCGCGGGTGGGAGCTTGTGCTCGGCCCTGCCCTCGGCAAGTGGCAAGAAACTGTCTCTTCCGGGCCTTCATGAGAGAGAAGCAATCGCAAATACAGGGGCCTGCGGAGGGGGCGACATTAAAATGAGGACTGAAGCAGAGGATTTCCACAGCTTTGGCCTCTGAACCAGGTTGGAAACCTCCGCATGGGGCCTGCAAAGGCAGGTTTCTATTGCCGCCCAGGGGCTCAGCAGTGAAAATCCAGCTCTACCACTGCCAAGTTCTTCTCACTGGCACCTTTTATACAATGTGTTTCACGTTACAGCCATGGAATGTATGTGATCTATGGGTGAAACCTCCAGGCTGCTGCCACACAAGCACCCTCTTGCTCATCATTGTAACTGTGCTGACAGCTGAAGTGGATGCAGATCCAACATCCACGTAATTCCCTTTCCTTAGGCTTTCCAGGCACTCATGGATTGCTCACTTGAGCTTCTCTAGAACATGGAAATAACACAGTTGCCCACCTAAACTGCTGTCTCTTTTGAGAAGTAGGAAACTGAGTAACTACTCACGTTTGTTCAGTGGCCCTTGGCACCCTTAAACGTCCATGTTGCAGATGTTTATGTGAGCACTGACTGCAATGAACTTGCCTTCCACAGTGGAAAGACCTCCTACAAGAAGCAACAGTTTGGACAGAAATGTGGTTTAAAGAGCCCCAGAGTGAGACCACACAGGTCTGTCGGGAGTGAGACCTATGGAAGGGGGAGAGTCTGGGTTGCCCTGCTGGTGTTCCAAGCATGAAGGAATTGGGTAAAACCAGCCAGGCCTCTCCAGAGTTTGAAGCCAGGTCTGATGCCTCAGGTAGAGTAAGAAGGGCTGCTGGTTCCTGTGCCTGCTGGTGATCCCCCTATGGCTGGTGCACCACAGCAATGGTTCCAGCTAGGAGCCAAGCGTAGTTCACTGCAAGGCCCATGGTTTAGGGGCAAGAGTTGAAGACCAGGACCTGCCAAACTAACTGCTGGTATTTGGGCACTGTAGCCTCACCTCATTAAAAAGCATGGGTTTGGTCAGCATGCTGTCATTTTTCTGTACAGCTCACACACAAGGTAACATCAGTAAAGGCCTGCTACACCATAGTAGTGTTCTAAGGTCACCCTGATATAAAGACAGTAAAGAATGGGAAGACTCCAGAAAAACAGATGCATTTTTAGACACAAAATGACACACGCAGCACCCAGCATCAGCTACAGGGTCAAGGTCTTCCCTTACTATCAGTAACAGGAAGCACATTACATTGCATTATAGCCCCCTGGGAATTTCTGGTGAAGTCAGAGGGTGGATGTTCAATGAAAGAACAGACTTTAGGGCACGATCTGGATTCCCCGACTTAGATGAGATGCCCCACTGATGCCAGCAGGGAGGTTTGTTTGAACAGTGAGGAGAGAAACAACCCACTGGCACCTGCCTAGGTTGAAGAAAGAAGTACGCGTGCATGCATTTAAAGCTATTCAACAGCCCAGGAGAGAATGCCAGCAAGCACCTCTATAACCATACACTACTCTTGGACTTGCAGGTGGAGAAGATAAAAACAATCCCATCGTGTAGTTTTTTTTTAAAACAAGTGCACGTCCTTGCACAAGAGTCCCATCTCCCCAAGGCAGACAGTTCCCTTCACTTTATCCTGTTTTTTCACATATAAAACTTTTATTTTATGCTGCAAACATCATTGTCTAAGTGGCATTATTCAGGCTGGCATGGCCTCAAGCTCAGCCCCTCTCCATTTTAGAGGGTGCACTGTGCTGCGGAAGCTGCTGGTGGTGTAACACTGAGTGCCCAACAGTGTTGCGAGAATAAGCTACAGCTCCTCTCCTGCTGGTGACTTATTCCTTTCACAAGCTAAATCCCTTGGATGTTTGGCAAGTGAGAAATACTGCGGGACATGCCCTCATCTTTCTTCTTTAAAGTTTTCTGTTCATATTCAGAACATTGTTGAAAGGAAATTAAAATCAGAAATGGGGGAAGAGAAAGCAAGGGGGCAAGGAAGGCACAAACTGCCCACATCAGCTAGGCTTGAAATTGCATTTAACAAATTATTCAGTGTTAATAAAAATGACAATTATTTATACTACATCAGAATTACAAAAGCATTTCTGCATCAGCACAGAGCCTTCTGAGGAGTGGCTGCAAATGCAATCTTACTCCTAAGGGAATGAGCATAGGATAGCACAAATTTCCATTAAGGACTGCACTGTCACATTTAAACTGTTCTGAAAAGGAACAAACAAAATCAAAACTAAGCTCTCCATAAACATAAGATCACAAGATTTGTGAGCATTGTTGTTGGAACTGGTTACAAGTTGCCACTGTATGAGTTTTCTACCGGTGGGAGGAGAAAGCTGATTTGACAGAAGTGAGTATTCTGGAAGAGCAAGTTAATTCTGCCACAACTTGCAGTGGGATTCAAGCAGGCAGTGGAGACAGGCAGAGCAGGACAGGTAAGTAAGGCAGAGTAGGCAGACAAGGCAAGAGGGCAGGCTGGGCAGGTCAGGCTAGGCAGGCAGGATGGGTGGTCAGGGGCAGGGGGTTTAGGGCAGGCAGGACAGGCAGGGAAATCCTCTGGATCCCCTGACTCCTTTTTGGCAATGCATTCAGCTGCCTGCCCATCTCTAGCCATCCTGGCTTGCCTCACTTGCTCGCTTTTTTCAAACAGTTCTGCTAAAACAGAGGTTTCTGAGAATGCCTTTGTTCTATGAGAACAGTCTTAAAAGAATGGTGGGAAGCTAGCTATGCAACAAAGCCAGCTGAATTGAAAATACTGCAGATGTCTATTTTTATTCTCATAATTTTAAAAATGTAGTTTTTTACTCAGTGCAGTTATTTTCCTTGCCTCAATGTTAAGTTATTCAGTATCCTTTGTGCTAGACTGACCATGACCCTTACACTTGCCCACTGTCATGGCCCTCCCAGAATCAGCTTGACCTGCTCTCCTGGTGGTATCACACCCCACATGCTGCGTGGCAGTTTCCTGGGGCCTCTTTCTGCATACAGTGCAAATTGTTTGTAACAGTGAAGATAATTATCTGCTTGGCTAAGGTGCATAACCTGCTGTATTTACTGCATGTCAGATTAGGTATCGTCTTCCTAAAAATTCTGGTACAACCTCACAAGACAGCTCTGTAGCTGGGGAAGTACTTTGGCTTGAGCAATGCATGAGGGCTAGGGTTAAATCAGAACAGATTTTCGTAGTGGTCCCTTTTGATCTCTCAGCAGATTAGAGAATGGCTTTCATTAGACATGTTGAAAAAACAGGTTAAACCACCATCTGCCACTGATGCTGTTGACATTGCTGAACTTGCCTCAGTGTAGATGATCTCTTCCAGGCCTGTATTTCTATGGCAACTTAGGTGTTTTCATAACTTTCTCAAGAATGGTTCAATTATTGGTTTGAACTCCAAGACACAATGATATACGTGTTGTCTTATTTCACAGCCGAGCTACGTGCCCCGAGCTACAGCACGTATATAGCAAGTCTGCAAAGTCAGGGATTCACTGATGAAAGTCTGTTCCATTTTTCACTGAAAGCATTACAGTTTATTACTTTACCTGGATGCCTCCCTACTTGTGCGCTCAATAGTTTGCACACCCAAGTTGGCACAGCCTGCACTCAGCAGCGTGGAACTTTTGCTGGGGACTTGTGAGGAAGCCAGCCGTACAGGTCTGTATTACCTCTTATAGAAGAAAAACATTATGCCTTAAAATTATTAAGCAGTTGAAAAAAAAAATCTCTTCACTGAATGTCCTTGATGAAGATCCAATAGAAGAATATTTAAAATGTGATTATTTACATAAACCAGCAACTTTGATAGTCTTGGCCAAAAATATACAAAAGATATTAAAATTATGCAAAGGTTTTAGTTTCTTGGGGTGTCTCAGGAAAAAAAGCCTCCTTTTCAATATGTATCTGTGAAGTGAAGGTAGAATTCTCAGTGTGGCGATTCGATGATGCTGAACTTTGCTATGTTACATAAGGGTACCTTTTGTTGTTAATCATTACATAGGTATTACTTGCCTAGAGTTATTTGGAGCTATTCATTGGTACAATGCTCCACCTTGGTTTGGGCTATTTTACATAGGTATTGTGATAGTGACTATCAGATTATCAGTGCTCCGCACCTAAACTAGAATCCAGTCTTTTTCCATGGCCATTTTGAAGGCTGTTGGTCTGCTCAGATCATAGCTTGCTGAGCATAGCAGTCCAATTAGTGCAAGAAGAGCGAGATGCTTGCATCTAGAATCACACATGATGAAGCACTGAGGTTTCATAGGGGTTTTAATGTTGTAGAGACAAAAGAGGAGCAGGCAGATGAAATTATGCAACTCATTTTTCATCAGCCTTAACACCAAGCAAAAGGTGGATACAAACACTTAAAATATTTTGGCTGAACACCTGCAAAGAATAATTTAAAGCCTATTCTCAAGACATACCTTACATCCAGTGTAAAGATACAGGGCATCAACCATAAAGCACCACTTTGCCATATCAAATTTTGTTTCTCCAGATAAGGCTAAAAGTTGAAAAGAAGGAAAAGAAGATTGCGGTTTTAAGGAAATCTGTAGTTCTTTTCTCACTTCGCCCAAGACTTGTGGTTTCTCAGCCTTCAGTACTGCTGTATACTGTTTTTTGACTACCCCAGCCCCCTGGACCCTGGCAGTACTTGAAATGGGCATTAAATGGCAATATCAACTAGGTACTTACATCTATTTTGCCTTGCTGCTGGATCCCAATGGGGGATTAAAATCCACAATTAGGCTGACATATTCAGCTCAGGTGGCCACTGCACTCAGTAAAGCATTTATCTGCAGTGGCTGTAGTGAGAGGAAAACACCTCTATGGCTAATGTAGCCTGGTAGCCCAGTAAATAGAATACTGTCACTGCTCTTAACAGGCCACAGGCTTTATGCTGACTTTGTAAGGCTCAGGACTGAGGCTTGTCAGGATTGCTTTGTCTGAGCTTGCCTTAACCTGCCTCAAGTAGTGCCTTTGTTTAGCTGCGAAAGCAATTTTTCTAATGACTAGGAAATTCAGGTGTAATTGTAGGATTTGAAGGTCGATGAAGAAAAAAGATATAAAGTTGGTAACAAACATAAAAATGTCCTTAAGCAAGCAAAAAATAAGGAACAAGAAACCAACAACATCAAGATAGTGCTCATCCTAGCAAAGGACCTGGGATGATGGCAATATTTCCTCACTACCCCCACTGCAGCCAGTGAGCGTTAGACCCAGAGGATCGGTGTGAGTATAACATAAAAAAAAAAAAAAGGGATAGATAGTAGGAAGCGTGCATCTATCAATTTTACCTTGTGTTTTTTTTCCTGTAGTAGTATAGTAGTATTCTTTTCTCTCCTCTCTTCTTGTCTCTCCTCTCTTGTAACTAGATCTAGACTAATAATAATTCATATATTAGACTGTTAAAAATTGTTACACTAACAATAAATTCCTGACTTTACATACAAGGTATGTCTCCTTTTTGCTCATAACAAGCTTTTGAGTGTAACACTAATTAAACTAGAAGTGACCAGCCAGACAGAACAGTGGTGCAGAAGTGATATGCTGGCAGTGGCACTACTAGGTGGAACCCCAGCACCATGTCCAAGTGCTGCTCTCGCTCAGAAAACTCACCTCCTCCACAACAAGTGCTTGGCAGCAAACCAGCTTTGTGTCAGTGGATTAACTACCCAGAACACCTGTAACGGCACAATCCTGTGGATCTTGCAGATCTAATGAAATAATCCTGTTGACATCCTTGGTCATGCACCCTCCTCATGTTCCTGTTTTCTCACAAGGCCTTACAGATACTTCTTTTAATTTTTATTTAGAAGGACAGATACGCATTTTGCCAAAGATCATAGTCAAGCCCAGAACCTAGGAAAGCATCCAAAGAAGCAGTGTGGAGAAAACGTAGTTGGAAGGTTTCAATGCCTACTTTAATTCATTATTAAATAATATGGAAGATGGACTTTCTTGGTTCTCAGGTATCAAAATCCAGTGTCCAAAATGGAGTGACTCTGCAATAGGAGAGGTTTGCAAGAGCAAAGTCAAGCTAGTCCCAGAATGATGCAATTTTAACAGGGGTAATTAGCAGAATCAGCTGGTATAGTTAAGAACCTCCCTATGTGAATATTACAGTTAGTCACTGTGTTTAAAACATTTGCCTTGAGGGAGCTAGGATACTGTAAGATGAGCAAACTAAAATTACCTCAGTGTAGTGTCTCTGCACAGACACAGGCTTAGAGTACATACTCTTTAGGCTTGACCTGGTTCAGTATAGGTCGAGCACATAATAAAAAGTGGTAAGTGGAATTCACAGTGACACTGCTGTGGAGTCACCACATACTCAGCAGTAGGAGGGATGTATCTTTCTAAAGGGCACTATTAAACATGCCTCTTCAGAAATGCAAATCCTGCGCTTGCATCCTTTCAGCCAGTATTCAAGAAAGCATGTAGGCAGACGTGCAGATGTGTTCATCATTATTCTGTTTAGTGTGCTCCAAATCTACTATCAGTCTTCTATGCACATACAAAGCCACATTTAAATCTTATTAAAATGGCTGTATGTCTAAACTCTGCCAAAGTCAGTGTAGTTACTTCACTTTCAGTTCACGCTATGCAAGAGCACAGGAAACATCCAAGCCTTATAAAGTTGTCACTGTATAGAGGATTTTATGGAAAATACTGGCAAATGTTAAAAAAGAAACTTTGCTCAGAAAATATTCAGCCCATGCACTCTATAAGAAGAAACAGATAAGTGAAGTGGTTTGATATCACTGTAGTGAAAAATTTGTTATACTGAATTCCTTTCACATCTTTTTCATATGTTTCTTTATAAATATTTTTACACAAAGGAAGAAAATACAGAAGTTAAATGTTTTAGTTTGAAATCTAGATGATAGCTGATAAATTTCTAGTGTAAATGCTAAAAAAAAACCCGGTCAAACAGAGCATGATTTAACACACATTTTATAAAGACGATGTAACAAGAGGTATGCAATGTTGTATTTTGTTCTACAATGCATAATGCTTGTTTAGCAAAGTGCTGAAAAGCTGCATCCCTTTCTGTTTGTTAATGAATCCGTTTCTGGTGAGTGTGCAAGCAAACAATAAAAAGGCATTGGCAAATTGGAGGCTATTTAAACCACACCTACAAAATGGTTATGTAGTTGCATAGAATGCTAACAAAGAAGTAAACATGGAAGTGAAACAATTTCAAATGTCATTCTGTTTTTACAAAATGTCAAGTTCCCTAAAGTTGAATAAAAGAGAAGCCCACATGAAAAGCAAAATGTCAACACTGTTCTGACAACAAGTGAAACCAGTAAACCCTGCTAATAAAACCAAGCTATCAAAAATCCATAGTAAATGATGACTGAACTTTCAGAAATGCCTATCCAGTTAGCATGATCATTCAGTATGGTAACAGTACTTCAAGGTGCAAGTATGATGGAGTATGAAAATATAATACAAACAATAAAAAGCTGATGCCATCAATGCATTTGTGGAGTCTTCCATCAACCTCTGCATTTCAAAATGCTGTAGGCAGAATTACTAAGGGAGATACTGAGACCTCCATACTGTGGAGCTGATGGTGGGGGCAAAAAAAGAAACCTGTCTTTTCAAAATAGTGTATGAATAAGTCCTGATGGTTAGTGAGTTAAGCATAAACTTTTGACCAGTATTCTGTGAACAAGTAACATGCTTTTAACTCATTTTCTTTCTTGTCTGTTCAATGGTATACATCCCCTGCAAAGAGAGCTGCTGAATATTTGGGAAAACAAAATTCCTAAAAGGTAACAGAGAAGAATGAGGCAAATAACATCATACTATTATGAAGAAAACTATCAAAACCTAGTACTTAGAATGCCATTGTTGCAACAAGTGTGCTGGCAAGCTTTAACTATAGATGTGGATTTCCAGTCTTAGTTGTTGAGGGATAGAAAACACTTCTGCTATAGAGACTTTTTTTCCCTTTGACATTTGTTTTTGAAATTTACTCAAGAAAATGTATGGAATTTCTATTCCCATGTGGAAGAACTATTTTTTGTTTAGACTGACTCCTAGAAACCATTCCTTGTTCCTCATGTGTCATCATAATGAAATTGCGAAATGAAAGATGGATTTGTCACAGTAGCTTTGCTTCAAACACAGATTGGCTACATTTTGATCTCACGCAATCAGAACACCTTTCCTGTTTTGTTTTGTTTTCCCTTGCAAGCATTTAATAAAAGCCAGATTCTCACTCTACATGGACTTCTACTGTAATGCCCATTTATACAAAACACTAATGCAGATCTTGTATTCATATAATTAAAATCTCCGTATACTTCATATACTTAAAATCTCCTAAACATTTTGAAACAATGATCACTGTTTTTCAACAGTTTAAGGCTGTCAGCATGCTTTGGGATGGGGTCAGATATGATCCTGAAAGCAGGATTCTGTCACTAAGTTCAAGGACAGGTCAAAAATATGTCTACACATGGCTTGCCAGGTCAGGTTTCTTCAAACACAACTGTATTTTGCCACTCAAACCTATTTTAGTGCATGAAAACTGCTATGTTGTACCTTTCTGAAAGAGGAGCTAAGAAGTATGCATGAAATCAGAAGTGAGAGAAGGGGACTGCATAATTTTTCCTTGCCTCCAACAATTTTGTTTTGATCTGAAAAACACAATGGCCACAAAGAAACCAGCTGCTGGTTAAAAATTTGTTCAGTTTAAAAAGTCTTCTGATAAAAAAGAAGAAAAAACATTTTCTAAATTATTACATGATTATATTGTCCTTCTTTCAAGAGCTTTTATAAAGAGCTTGTCAGTAAATGAGGGAGGTTGAAATGGAACAAAGACAGATCTATACTGTTGGCATCTGTGGACTGTACCTACTTTTTATCTGCCCCTGAGAGAAGACTTCCCTTTCACCTGAACGAGCAAAACATTTATTTAAGAACAGAACTTAAATCTATTAAGTTAAAAATGAAAAGAAACAAATATATGCACAATTCTTTAGAAATTAATTTTAAAATCCATATTTTGTTCAATTAGTCATGATGCTTTCTTAACTGTCATTAAAACAGAGGGCATAAGCCACTTCTTTAACATTCAGTTTCTGTGGATGCATTTTCTTGCCTAGCTTTCTGGTCTTCTGTTGCACTGCCAAACGCTACCACCAAACTAGTTACGCTGCTGGCATGTCCTGGTCTATTTAATTTGTCCTTTACAGACTTGGCTTTCCGAGAGTGGCTGTGCAAACTCTTTGACCGTACTGATGGGAACCCGGAAGTCCTTTCTGGCTTTACTGACAGTAAATTCTCTTTCTCAGCTTTGACAGTGGCAGGCATAGAGGTGTAAGAGGCACTCATACCTGCTTCACCGCCATCACTGTCATCTGTGTCCATCTGTAACTGTTTCTGCTCTGCTTCCCTTTCTGCTTCAGAGATAAAACCAGGGTATTCTGGAGGACATTCTTGAGAAAGTTGCTGCTCAACTTCGTATTTCCACTCTGTGGCCCATTGTTCAATTGTAGAAGGGCACACCTGATCCATGATGGTACTATACTCTGTGGTCCAGTTGTTAACTCCTCCAACCAGCTTCCCACCCTGTGCAAATATAAAACTCCTTGACTTCATCATAGTGGTTTGACAAGCACTGAATGTTTCAGGAGGAAAATAGCGCATTGCTTTAGATTTGTCCAAGGGATAGGAGATGGTTGCTTCTAACTTGGAACGTTCTACTTTTAATTGAGTGTTCTGAAAATCTGATCTTGGTACTGGCTGGCTGTTCATAACAGCATCCATCTGGTTTATACTTTGAGGAGCCATTCCATCACTCTTGCAAATCCCTTGCTGTTCATCCCCAAAACCACCTGAACCAGAATGGGGTCTGGAAACATTCTGTGCAATTTCTAATGTAGATTTACTGTGGTCTGCTGTGGTGACTGCATTAGCACTAGAGGTATAATGGAGACTGGTGTGGTGTTCTGGAACCAGCATCCTTGGGTCTGCTCCATCTTCTTTGGTACCGACAGAATGTGCTTTTTTACGCAATCCCATGGCTGGTGACATAGGAATGGTACTGTCATCATATGTTAACTCATCACCACTGACATGGTATCTGTACATGCTGTAGCCATCAGAGCTGTTAACGCTGCTTTGCCTTAGGAGATATGCAGCATCACACTCGGACGAAGCCCGTGAACGTGTATATGTCAGCTCCGATTTGTCAATACCTGCCAGCTTCTCAAGAGCATTCACCATCCGACCAGATAGTTCTTCCAACTGAGAGAGTCGAAGGTCAACTGTTTGAAGAGAAGCTTTCATAAAATGTTCTCTTTCATTCACTTCTTCTAGCCTCATAGACATGTTTTCAACTCTGTTGGATATAAAAGAGGAAGCACAGAACAGAAGCTGTGGAATGGCGCAGTAACCTGTTATAGGCACCCAGCTACTAATTCTTCGTAAGGCAGAATTTAGTGCTATATGTCATGCATTATTCTTTTTCCTGAGGTGTAGCATTGAAAGCATGTGCATTTTCTTGTTATCCATGCTTTCCATACACCATATTAGAGGGCTATTTGAACTTTGCCCTTATTTACATGCCAGGAAAGTACAAGAGTTGCAGCCCTTAGGGACAGCCTACTATTAACATTTCTGAGTGTGCCACCCACTTCACGTTCAGTTGTCCCCTTTCACTGTGAAGCATCAATTAATTACGTGAAAAATACTTTCTAATGACATGCTCACAGGATGACTTAAAATAGCATCAAGGCATGTTGTAAAACAGGTTTTGTAGCTGTATGGGAGAGAACATACGCTGGTGTGTAGGGGGATTACTTTAGCTCTTGAAACAACTTTCAATTATGTATCAGCCGAAGGGAGTGGAATTATTGTCTAGTTCAATTAAAATAATACTTCTTCCCATTTTCTTTTATCATTTATATCATAATGGAAGTGATGGTACCAGAAGAATGCATATAAAAATAATGCATTAGAATGTGACTAACTAGTAAATGAACTGTGGAAATTAAATTAACATTCTTTTGCTCTCAAACACAAAAGATGACTAAGCATCTGGAGCAAGAAGCCATGAGAAAGCAGCAAATCTGCTTTGTGGCCAGAAACCATAGTGAATCAGTGAGGCTTACCAGCCCTGCTTTATTCTCTGCCACAATACCTAGGATTTTGACAAATTGCCATGGATAAATAGTGCAGTAGAAACTATGTGAATACACATAGCAGATTTCATTTACTTCTCTATTCTCAAAATTCACCTATAATAATCCAAGATGTTCATGGCCTCCCTTCAAGAGAAAGATGTTTATCCGTTAAAGAATTATATGGCTCACAGAGCTACTTCATAAGAAATGTTAAAAGACAGACACAAATATATATATATATATA
>NW_010539574.1:3194-7710 GCF_000687285.1 Phaethon lepturus | reverse complement strand
ACGGTGGCTGCCGCCCGCCCGGGGGCACGGGGAAGCCTGGGCGGAAAGCCTGGGGACGCCGGGGCTGGGGGCACCTCCGGCCGGCGAGGAGGCAGAGCCTTGGCCGAGCCTTTGAGGGCTGCCGTTACGGGTCGCTGGCTTCTGTCCTGTCTGTAATTGCTGTTTTATCAGAAGTAGAGAGCTGTGCAGTCTAAGGAGAAAAAAAAAAAGGCAAGCAAGCGAACTCAAGCGTAAGTTACAGCTACCCAGGGATTTTTCTAATTCATTTTCTGGCCTCAGTTATGGTTTTATGTGTCTTTTTCCTTTAAGCAGTCAATAAAAACAGTCCTTGCTATGGCAACTACCTCCTTCATCATTTAGACAGGCATAATGCACCATTCTAAGGACGCTCTTGCCAATTAGCACTGAAAACTTCTACAGACAAAGTATTTTAAAGGAGCTACTCAGTTGCATTAGCATTTTCCATTAACATCTTTATTCTTAATCGTTCAAAACGTGTATTAATGGTCTGCTTCCAACCCTCCGCAGGGATAACGAACACCGGAAATTTTGCGGGGATGGTGCTTCCTTGAGAGACAGGCAGCAGGAGGGAGCGTCCCGGCCTTTGATGCACACGCAGAGCACGCCCGTAAGCACTCGCGCTCGGAAGTCCCAGCAGAGCACGATCCTGAATCAAAAGACAAAATGGCTTTTTTTAGCTTTCAGCTGGAGCATGGTACATATCACATTTGCAGAACAGAGCTTGGCGCGTCTGCATAACTCATTGCTGTGGAAAGAGTCATCAGGATGATGTATTGAAACACAGCCATCTCCATTATGGTATGCCATGTATGTTTTTAAAAGCTATTTTTAAAATTAATAGTACTCTGTAATGCTGATAAAGTAGAAAGCATTTATAATTTGTTGCACTCCCAACCTCTTTCTAAATCCACATGAGTCTGCTTTCCACTTGACTGAGGTACGTTTGTTTAAAGATATGGTGGTTTGAAATTTATTAATAGCGTATTTAGGGAACAAAACCTTTATTATTTAATGGGTACATAATTCTAAAGTGTTATATAAAGGCTGTTGTGCTTACTTTCCACCACTAATTTACGTCTCAATATTTTATGTCCATGCTCCTAGTGCTTACTGCCACGTGAACGTTCATGCTTATCCCACTGGCTTCTTTTTCTTCATCAAAGGGTTGAATAAGGTATGGCTATGCTGTACCAGGAGACGCAACACCTTCAGGCGCTCTCGCTGGTTCACGTACCAGAAGGAGCCTGGTAAGGCGAATTTACATTAAGGCGAATTTCAAGGCAAGGTATTTAATCCCGCCGTGAAGGCTCCACGAAACGGCACTTTGCAGTACGTTGAACTTAACACCTATAACTTTGATTTTTTTAACCATCAGTTTTGAAACCAGGGTTTCCAAGAAACTGAGATTCGAATGGTGTGAATTATTCTCAGCTTTCTCCTTTCAACAGGCATCTCTCTCTCTCTAAGCCTGCGACTAACGCGAAGAACGGGACCTTCTGGCGACGTACTCTGTTCTAGCGTGTGAAGTCAGGACCCGGGGGGAGCGACCGGACCCAGCAGAGCCGCTTGCTTCCGGCACGTCCCTGTGTGTCTCCTCTCCGTGCCTTTGCCATGCAGCTCGCAGCTCACGCCACCCCGTTCTCTGCCGCCATCCCCGAAGGCTTTGCAGCTACTGAGCACTGAGAATCAGCAATAGGTTTTCGAGCAGGCGCTAACACGGAGCCGGACCACGCCGGAACAGTTCTGCTCAGGGAACACCTTGACGAGGGGGTACTGCTCCCAGGAGGGAGCTGCGGGTCTTCGCTCGCAGGAGATTGTCCAGGGTGAAGGTTGGGCTGGAGGGGGGCAAAGCTCGTCCCCGAGGACGCGGCACCTGGGACTGCCGCCGGGCACCGTTAAACTCTGACTGATCTCGCCTGCTGCCAGAATCGCACCGTATAGGATACTTGATGCAGTTGGACAAAGACTAGGGCATAAATATGCCCAAAAGGCTCTATCAAAATTATTAATGGTGTTTTTCTAACCTTTTTAATGAGGAGATACTCACTTCCAACAGCACTGCCAGTGTTGGCATCCTTGATTTTTTTTTTTCTGAAGAGGTTTAATTGAGCTAGGTATAAATAGCATATCAGTAAACAAGACCTTTTGGCTCTGTGAATCATGTCTAAAATATTTGCAAGCCCTCCACAGCGTCTCTGATGGTGAAGAATGTGCTCATTAGGCTGGTCCAGATGCATTCTGCAATCCAGCGAGAACCTCACTTCTCCGGCAGATAAATCACTGCAATATTAATGTACTTGTTTGCAGACAACACGCAGTACAAGGATGAGGCAGACGCTCGAAGGACCTTGGCATGTGTGTCTGTTAGGAATTCCCAGATTTTCAGAGTTCCACCCAAAAAGGCTTTTGACACGAGAGCCGCAGGAACCTGTGTGTATTTCATTCCATTTAATTTACCCCCTGCCTCAGAGTATTCCAGAATGGCTCTAAAAAAGCCCATAAACAAACCTGTACTGAAAGCAAAATGGACACTGGAAAAAGCAGCAGTTTTTACTCTGAGTTTACTTAACTTGGAAATTTCTCAGCTGACTGTTTATATGACAAACATCTATTTAATCTTGTTTTGGTAATGTAAGTGAATGGTCCCCATCGTCTTCAGGAATGCATTTTGTTTTCCTTCAGTAATCTCCACGGCATTAATTACGTATGTTTAAGTGCATGTGGAAGTGTTTGCAGCATGGGAAACTCTCTTTTTATTTCTAAAGTCAAACTAGACATAAAGACACGTATACACGTGGATTCATACCGACACACTACCCAACTAATTACCTAAATTATAAAACACACTTGTAAAGCTGAAGTCAAAAAGTAGAGACAAAATACCTCGAAGGTGGAGGGTACACAGAGTGTTGTTTTGACCCGAGTAATAAAAGTGAAATGCCTAGATCTAAAAATATTCTAGAGTGTACTTAGGCCCCAAATTCTTCAAATTTCCTTAAAATGCAAATATGAGGATTGGAACTTTTCTTATCTTGGCTAACTCTTGGAAATTTGATTTGTTGCTTTTATAGGCTGCCTTTTATCTGAGGATTTCAAAGCGCACTGCTGATCTTAATTAAAACGATTGTATGTTGCATAAGGTTTAAAACTCTTGATCAAGATAAAGAAAACAAGTTGGTTAAAAAAAAAAAAGAAAGAAACCCAAATGGCCGGTAGCACAGAGGAGCGTGGAGCCCAGTCACCCGCCCAACGCCCTGCTGACAATTCCTTTCACACACCGACGGCATCCCCGACGACTGGTTCCACTTTGACAAGAACCAGTGCGATGCCGGTTGTGACCTCTAATGGTAATCCGCACGCTGACATGTATTTTACTGGCTGCTACTTTTAAGTCCCCTGAGAATAACACACATAACAGCGGTAAATAGATCTTATAAAGCTTCCCAGCTCTGTTTCAGAGCAATCGCATTAATACATCTGATATCTTATCACTTCTGGTGCGGATTTAATAGGTTGAAACAGACGCCTTTCGGGAACGGCTGTTTGGAGGGTGATTTTGTTGTGGGCATTTTTACCTGCGTGTCTCCCTGTCCCATGGGGCACGGGCATTGCGCGCTGCCGCACGGGGTGCAGAGGCACCGACCACGAGTGTTGGTGAAAGTCTTCAGCGTGTCGGCGCTGGGCACTGAAGAACCTCCGCACAGCTCTATGGAAAGGGACTCCTGGGTCATAAATGCTTCCCGTTATCTTCAAGCTATAAACTGTTTTATTCCAAAATCTAAAAGAGAGAGTACGTGCCGTATTCAGGAAAGGCACTCGTGAGTCCTCACTGATGTAAAGTGCGCCGAGCCTCGCCCCAGGGCTGCTCAGCACACTTGCAGATCCCACTGCTTGAAGTCATCCCCGATTTCTCTGTCAGCTCTTAGATTAGGAGCTAATAAAAATCTCAAGTATAATGGATGATTGTATTTCGGTAGTCTTAGTGCTAAGTGAACTCAGAGATAAGAAATATGAAGACAGTCGTAATCTTAAACTACGTAGTAAATTATTATTTTTCAAGTATTTTGAATTTATAGGCTAAGAGGAGAACAGCAGCCACTCCCAAATTTGGATCCCCCAAAGAACAGGTCGTACTCAAAACGGCATGAAACGGTCACAGGTGAACTAAGGTTTCTTTGAGATTTGCTCGTCCGTAAATCCCGGTTTATATTTGCGGTCAGAAAAACACAGGCTGAGATTCTTGATGGGAAGAGTGGAAAGGTTGAAAAAAATGTTCTTGACCGTTTGACGTTCCCCTGCTGCCCGACCGCCGGTAAGGATTTCCCCTGCTCTTCAACCTTCCGCTGGCTGGAAGGGGCCGGGAGGCTCACGCCGGGCAGGGCACGCGGGGGGCAGCCCCCCCAGCCCAGCCCGGCGCAATTCCCGCGGGAAGACCTGGTCCCTGCAGCCGAGCTGCCAGGCTGGGTGCGTTCAGGGCCGTTTGCAGGGGCTGATT
>NW_010539574.1:0-3155 GCF_000687285.1 Phaethon lepturus | reverse complement strand
CGATTAAGGTATGGAGAGGTACGTCATCACGTATAACGAGTCGCAAGCCCAACACAGGATGAAATTCCAGAGGGCATGGAACGAGGTAGGTATTAGTTTGTTAATGGCTGAGTGCATCTAATCGGGTAGCCTCAAATACGCGCTATCAAGTACCACTTTTATAAAAACAAAAAAATGTCTTTTAGTTCCGTTGCCTGTTTCCAGGCACGGCACTTTCATGTGCTGGGAAAGCTCATATATTCCAATGAATCATCGGCTTTTTCTTGTGTAATCACCAGATCCCTGAACTGGCACGGTAGTAACAGTTCACTTAAACTATTTGTAATCACAGGACAAGCTCCTCGGTGTCTGTAAATCAGCAGCTCTCTGCTGACTCTACTGAAGCTACAGTGATTTACTCCAGATCTGAAACTACTATATTCATTTTTTAAACTGAACCTGTTGATGTGACATCTCTCAAGGTCACAGATACGTCTGTATGATGCCGTATGAGACAGTACAAGGAGATGGTCTCCAGTAAAAAAACCAGACAGTTGATTCCTGTTGATTCAGAAGAAGTCCCAGTACGTCCCTGTGCTCCTCCATCACTTGAAGGCGTTGACTGTAAATCTGTGGGTCTAGTCATGGACGTACAGTTCATTCACCCCCGAATAATTCTGCTGAGATTGTCAAAAAAGTGGGCTTTTAGTACAAACTGTGGTAATTTTCTACAAAATCACCTTCTGTGATTTGGTCACAAGTCTGTTAACAGCCTTTTATCAGGTTTGTTTCAGTATTTCAGATGTACTGGTTTTCTGTAAGTCTTGAGAAAACAGAAATCGGACTAATGCTCATAATACGCAAACTGCATCTCTAATGAAATCCATGAACCTACTCATACACTGGAGAACTCCTCTGAGTAAAGCAGGGTCCCCACTAACTCCAACTAGATCTATTATTCACCATTCTCCTTGTTGAACAACAAGAGCTTCTTTTCTGTATAATTAAAAGACAGCATCCAATTACTTACTCATGGCGTGAAGAATTCCCCGGACACAGAAGAGTAAACTTGGCAGCGATGCGAAATAATCCAATGGCCAGGAACTCCTGCGGTGGCTGGAGATGGAGACGCAGACTCACCCAGGCTCAGCAGTGAGCGCCCGCGGGCTCGGACACCGTCCATGGCGCCGGCTCTGCTCTCCGTGCCCTGGCCTGGGGAGCCCCTCTTCCCTCAGGGAGTCCTGTCAAAGGGAGAGGAACCATCGGATGGGGATGTACTCCTCGTTGTGGATTAAAAGACAACATCTAGCCCTACGCTCATACTCAACCTTTAAGTGTAAATTAGAATCAACAAGCACACCCCCAAATATTAAGAAAATACTGATGGAATAATAACTCCAGTACGTAAGGTTGCATCTGCCACCTAGGGAGTCACGCAAGAAACGCAGGGAAACACATAAGCGATTGTAAACAACATTTTCCTCTTAAGTGTAGACAGTTCACACCCGTTCTGACCTCTCCCGTGCTCCCGCACCTGCCATGAGGCAAGCTGCTGTCTGTGCTGACGGCCCATCACCGAGGAAGGGATGCTGCCCTTCCTCCCGCAGAAAACTCGCCAAAATGGGGGAGCAGAGTGGGCTCATGGGCAGGGTTTTGTCTTCATGGCAAATGTTGTTTTAACATTGAAAGAGGAGTGCACTAGTGCGTGCCGCTGGACAGCGTGTGTGTTTACGTCTTGCCGATGACGTCCGAGCAGCAGTACAAGGGGCATGGAGAGCAGTGTGTTGGAAGCCACCAGAGATCACTGCTTCGGTACTGGCTCCTTTCTCTAACGGAGCAATGCACACCTCGTCTGGGTTTGTAACCGTTTCGGTGAAAATTTCCTTTCCTACTCGTACGGCAAAGCAATGAAGCTGTAGACTCTCTGTCACGTGAAGTCTCTGACCGGGGAATGGGTATCATCAGCCCAAAGCCACGGGCACCGCGTGGGCTGGGGCAGCCCGGAGATCGGCACGGCAGCGCAGGGACTGTCCCACCGCCCCTGAGCACGGCACACCTCTGGGGTTATACACAGCGCACTGCTGGATCTCATCTTTTGGTTGATAATCTTCGCTTTTGCTAGCTGGTTTTAACCTGGTGTTGCTCGTTTCTTTTCCCATCTGTCTCTCTCTCCATTTCTTACCATCTTGAAAACCAAAGCAGTCACCACTGAAAACGCTAGGCCAAGAAATGAAAACAAAAAGGCTTATTCCTGCAGTAAGAGCACACGTCCTAATGGTAGCCTCAGCCCAGCAATCTCTCGTCGACCACCACAGCAAAAACACAAGTCATTTATGCAATAAATTCTGCCTCATTTTCTTGTCACAAATTGCCAGTATTCACTATTCAGTTCGTCACAAAATAATTTCTGCAGACAGTTCTTGATCTGAAGTTCGTATGTAGTTCATCTTCCGAATTAATTTCTTTTTGTTGGACACATTAATGGCATATTACTTGTAGTTCTTCTAACAAGGCTTCCAGCATAAATACTTGTATTTGCAACTTCAAAATAGGTTTTATGAAAATATTCCCCACTTGGTTAAAACTGATTTACAAGAACGTCCAAGTAAGTTGCTAAACATTCAGAAGAGGTGGATATAAAATACCTCTGAGCAAATATGAAATCAGCTAGCCAAGTATTTCGGGGGCCAATTTCTGGCTGGGAGAAAAGGGAAGCTGGTGGGACTCCAGGGTCCCCCGTTAGTTACCCGCTCCAGGGCACCCCACGGGGGGTGGACCGCTGAGCTTCACGGCTCGCTCCAGCCTGGTAACTCTCAGTTTCTAGGTCTTTCCTCAATTGCCGTCGTAATTCCACCTTCCTAATTACAACACAGCCGCAGTTCGCTGGATCAGACACGTAAGAGCTCAAGGCCGCGACGCTGCTTTACCCCTCCTGGCCTTGCTCCGTTATCGCTTTAAATCCAGCGGCACGAGGCGCGGAAAGCCGCTGCCTGGAAACCTCGCGAATGCGGGGGAAGAGAAACTTCTGTTCTCTGGAGAAGCGAGATGTGTGCAGGCCACAGGACGCGCCGGCTGGGGCCGGGCCGTCCTTCCCCAGCAGGGCTGTTGGGGGAGAGGTGGCGGCTGAGAGGTCTCTGCTGCGCAGCGGCCGCTCGCGGGTCCCGCCGCCCGCGGGC
>NW_010539573.1:0-9957 GCF_000687285.1 Phaethon lepturus | reverse complement strand
TTGCCCGTGACGGTAACTGCTGAGTGATCTCCCTGCCCTCACCTGAACTTATGAGCCTTTCGTTGTATTTTCTCTCCCCTGCCCAGCTGAGGGGCGGAGTGAGGGAACGGCTTTGGTGGGAACCTGGTGTCCACAAAATGAGATAAACGGCAAATATCTGTGTGCCAAATATCTGGAATCCTGGTGTGGTCTACAGTAGGGATTTGTAAAGCTGTATTTGTTCCAAAAAAACCCCAAGCAAACAAAAAAGAGAAGATAGTCCCCGAATTTTGTGGTGCACCTCTAAGTGCAAACAACAAAACCCTTCCCATAGATACTGTCATACAGCAACAGCTGGAAATCCAGAAACAGGTTGTTGTCCACATTAGGAAAAAAGAATATGACAGAACCCAAATTAACAGAGCCTGGGAGTCGAATTGGTCAATATTTTCTCAGAGGTGAGCACACCAACACATCATAAGGATCCAAGCCTTGGCATAATGCAACAAACTACAGCCAGTTAACTCTCTAAGAAGCCAAGTGGAGGAGGCATTAAATACCAAGATTTGAAAACAAATCTCCCAGTGTCTTTGCAGGACAAGTCTTTTCTTCCAGTCTCACTTTCCCACCCAGCAACTTCCAGGGGTTCCCTTTGTCGGGGCTTCTCTGGGTTCCCTAGGAAGCTTCCTGCTTTCCACCACCCCTGAGGTTGACATCATTTCTGTGCCCTGCTCCTTTCAAGCATCTCCTGGATTGCACGGACTCCCTCCGTCTGCAAACCCAAAGCCTCCCCCAGCTGCGCAAGCACAGATGAATTCGAGGAAAGGGCAGTTTCTTTCAATTTTTCCCTCCCTTCTCCTGGTTTCACCTCACCATCTGTGATACTTTTTCCCCTGCCACACAGCCATTGGATTATTTTATATAAAACATACACTATACTGTACCATTTGCTGTAAACAAACACCGATCAAACACCACAGAGGGCAGAAAACAGGACAGGGGAGCCCAATGCATTGTTGTGAACAGCCAAGTATCCTGTTGCTATAGAGGAAGGGAGTATGGAGGCAGTTAAAATGAACTGGCATTTGAAGGAAAAACTCCTTCTCTTTTCCTCCTGCAGTGTTCCTCATTGCCCAGCCACGTTTCTCAGCTGGATGCACAAAATATTTTAGCCTGAGGGAGATTAAAAAAAAAAAAGGAGAAAGATTATGGAGATACCACACTGATTAAATATAAATGCTAAGACTGAAATTGCTTTCTAATCCAAATATTTAGTCCTTTTAATTTCCTGAGAAGATTTTGTATTTTAGCCTGAGTGTGTTTCAGGGCAAGGCAAACAAGTTTGCTGTTTGATATATGAAGACAAAGGCTAAGCCATGTAACAGCCTCTTGTGCCCTCTCAGATATGCACCAAATGCTGTCCTCTTCCAGGATCCCCAAGCCCAGACACGCGGTGGTTGTGGCAACCTGATGCAGATGGCTAACTTCCACACACAACGCTCCTGCATCATTCTTGCTTGGAGACTAGATGGGTGGTTGGGATTAGGTCCCCCTGCAGAAGAATTCTTCCAGGAATGGAACAACTTGTTTCTCTTGGGTCACAGTTCTGTCTTGGCTTAAGGCTAGTTGGAAGCTTACCCTTCATACACATTCTGTGAATGAAGAGAGGCACAAGGCTATATTTGCAAAGTTAGATGTCAAAAAACAGGACCTCCGAGTAAAAATTATGCAAATGACCCAGTTTTCCTAATCACCAGGAACCTACACCTCTGATTGCCTCTGGTGTATTACCTAGTAAACAATCCATGGGAAAAGCACTTGACCAGTGCCTTAATTAGACTGCTTGTATTTAAATGAGTTTTGGCAGGCATTCAGCTTGAATAATTTTTTTTCAAAGTTCTAAGCTTGCCACGGTGGCATTTAGTTAAGAACACTGCAACGGCTCTAACACTTCTTAAACTCTCAGAGCAGTTTCTCCCTTATTTTGTTGGAAGCTGCCTTGGGTAGGTTGGAGCAGAGGGTAAGCTCTTTGCATGACTAACTTGAGACCTAGGAGAACCAAGTTAAATTTTCAGAACCACCATAATCTTCCCGTATGACAGCTCATTGTTTCTGCTTCAGTTCATAATTTTTATTATTTTTGAAACGGAGCTGAATAACTTTCTAGATTTCTTTTCAGACCATGGGTTCTTCAGCTCAGTCTAGGAGTCACTAGATAAAACTGAATGGCCTAAAAATATGGGAGGCTACAATGGGAAGGTTTTGTGTCTCTGGGAAATAGGGATGATGCTATTTCCTTATTTAGAGCTGTAAAACATACTGATCGGCCACTAAAGTACAATAGCTAATAATAGAGTGTTTTCTTAAACATCTGCTAAAACAACAACAAAAATTCTTTTAAATTTTAAATCTTTAGTATTTGCTATGGAAGGGAGAAAATGTCCAATTTTTCAAATTTTTTGAAATACTATGTCAATGGCAATAGAGGTCATAAAACACCTGAGTACCGGGTTATGTAAAAATACAAAGAAATAGTGAATAATTGCAGAAGCTTGGTCCAAATTTCATTTTAAGAAAACTTTAATTTTTAATACACTTTTGTGGGCTTAACATGAATTTTCCGGCATAACCAGGTAACTAAGAAAACAGTCACTAAAACTGCAAAAAAATCCAAAGGATGTGTGATCTTAGTGAATCAATGACAAATCATCTATCGTCTCAGTGGGGCCAGAATTTCACTCACCATGTTTTAAGTCTTTTGTGGTCTCTGAAGTTGTAAGTGAGAATGGAAGTGTAGCAGACATAGATGATGTGTTGGAAAGCTTTTCAGTTACTCATACCAGTGACCCTAAAAAATGGACTTACAATCTGAGGTCATAGTTTTTGTGTTTCATTTTGAAGGGTATAAAATGTTTCAAAGCCTTTAACACATCTAACATTCCCAGGGTTAGTAGGTCTTTAAATGAATTTGACAATCCATTTCACACTTTATTTTCCCTTACATTAGAGAAGTGATGCCAGCACATTTAAAAAATATTAGAAGTTATGTCTAAAACACGATTACTCAAAAAAGAAATCAATGAGGACTTATTTTACTAAGGCCTGAGAAAGGGCTGCAAAACTGAGTTTATTACAATGCAATTCACAACAAATGGATTGTTTTGGATTAGAAGTGAGAACTGGTGATTCGAGATCCCATTCTAAGATTGCTTTTGGAAGAAGACTTAACATAAAGGCACTTGTCACTTATCGGTTGGAGAGAAATTTGTTCCTTAGCTTTGAGACGAGAGAAAATATGTAGTGTTTCCTAGGGCAAACCTGTAATAACCTTCTCTTTGCCTTGTTAGTAACAGCTGAACAGATGAAGGTGCACGAGTCAGCTCCCTTCCCCTCTCTACTATCCCTTGGCTGGTACAGTTGTTCAAACTCTTGTTTAGAGAGTATTTGATGGTGCAAAGTGTGCGGCACTGTTCTCTCCATGTCATTGAAAGAGACTGACTTGGCAGAGCACCTTCCAGGAAGAATTAGACCTGTTCAAGGATCAGCTCCCAGCTTTAAAGCTGATGCCAGGTATTTTATGTGATGCAACTTTGACATTTTTGGAAAAAGGATTTGTAGAAATAAGTCTGTACATCCATCCATCCATCCATCCATCCATCCATCCATCCATCCATCCATCCATCTCCTAGTTTAAAAACAGTGATGACATTTCATATGGAAAAATTATGGACCACAAAAGAATCTTAAAGATGACATCTTTGTGTATTAAAATGGAGGTTTTAAAGGCATTGTGAGACATAGTCTGTGGTTGATCACATAATTTTAATGACTTTGCATGAATCTATTAATTTGCATGTGAGTTTAATACAAATGACAAATCTGTAGCAAGTTCTAACTGTTTGGAGTTTGGGAATTAATTTGTGAATTAATCTGCAGTTTTGACCTGCCCAATTACACTGTAATGGAAGAGCATTATGTAATCATAAATTACAACAGAAACCAAATTCTGGGACTAGTCTGGCTTTTCCATATTTTGAGCATGACTGAAGTTTTCTGCCTTACCTTGCATCATCAACAATGTAACTCTTCCAGGAACCATCTCAGGAGGAAATTGAGTTAAAGTTCTTCATTAACATCTCTTTCACCTTATGGAGGCTGGAATGAAACCTATTACATCCTTTTTGGGGCTTAGATTACTTCTGCAAAACTCTGCACTCCCTATCCAACTGCTCAGGTGTCCTTCTGAGCCACCTCTCAAGAGTTAATTTCTCACTGACGAGTGGAAATGAATATTTCATATTTATGTTCCAATATTTCTGGTTGTGTCCTAGGAACCAGTCAACAATGATCTAGAAAACTTAGGAAAAACAAACCAAGCCAACCAAAACAAATCATACAACATGATTTGGTTAAACATATTTCACTCACTAAACCACGAGGTACTTACTTGAAACTGGAAAAAATTGTTAGAATAAGTTTCATAGGTGTAACTCTGTCCAAACAATAGGTTAACAGTTATATACAACCACATAGATAAAACATACAGAAAAAATTGCCTACTCTGCTGAGTCAAAACAACGGGGCTATCTTGCTTTTCTCAATATTCTGTCAATGATAACAGATAGCGGTTAAATCATTCCACAGATACAAGCTCTGCACCTAATGGCAAAGTTCTACAGAATTTAAGTTGGATTATACTTACAGACCATTTTTAAACCAAATGTATGGAATTTTGAATGATTTAGCATAGTCCATTACATTTCAAAAGTTTTTAGAATCACTTCATTTGGACCATATTGATTATCAATGGTTCTCTTGGTTTCTAATTAGACAGTTCTACAGGACTTACAGCCCTTATCAATGACAAAAAACAGCCTCACTGACACTAAAAATGGACAGTCTTTATGAAATAACATGGTCTCATTAATGTTTGCTCCAGAACAGCATCCAGATGCTGTCCTTAGTCATGACTGACTTTCATTTAGAGCAAAATGAAGAAATGTAATATGGTGCAAAAATAAACAGTAAAATTCATCTTCTCTGTGGCAAATTTGTGGTTTTACTTACAGCTTTCATCACAATATACTTACCATTGAAGCTGAGCTTACCAACTTATCTCCAGGCTTTTGCAGTGTCCCACCAAGCACAGGTATTATGACGCTACACAGGTATTTCTACAGCAGGTAGCAGTACAAGGTGTAAGATGAAATAATACAGTAAGTGTAACTAGCAAAGTGATGTAATTGTCCTTAAACTCTTAAATAACAGTTGTACTTAAATTATTAAAAAATATATAAAAAGGTGCACAAATCCATCTCTTTTTAGGTCAACACTCATACACATTCTTTAATTTCAGCTTGTGTTTGAATCCCGTTGAGTCCAATAGAATTTATCACACTGATGCTTTCCTGGGCAGGGTCCTGCAAGAACTGTGTGAGGGAAGATGAGAGCCAAGCTACAGGAATGTGCTGCTGTCAGAATTTAAGTTTAATTTTCATGGCAAAATATTAGCAAGCAAATAAAACAAGTAGACAGCTGTAATGCCTGTTGCTTACCCTGCATAACCAATATCATGCATTATTTCTTCTTTTTCTGCCCCAACACAAATAAATTGGTATTGCTAATAGAAGCAGTAATGCATACACACAGAACTTCAAAACAGTTTAAAGAATATGAATTAAACTATAAAGAAATGTGCTCTTTGAAAATATGAAACATGGCCTTTACCTATTTTGACATATTTTATAACTTTGTACTGTCACATCTTGTGGAGTTGGGTAAATCGTTGATGTTAGCACCTTGACAAAGTACTTGTCTATAGAGAGTTAATTTACTTTGGAAAAGAAAAAAAGAGAATTGGATTTTCCCAAGATTTTGCAAGCTGTATCCCAGCCTGAGAGACAGGAGTTTTACATCTGAAAACTTTAGTGAAAATGAAGAAAAAATGATACAGAGAGTACTAACATATATTTATTTTGTCACTGTAGTTGTAATTTCTGGAGATCATGCCAGTATTTTTTTTCCATGATCTCTAAGGTAGCTTGACTTTCAAGCACCCAGGCAATTTTACAGGCCTTAAGTATCACTTAGTAAGAGTTTCACTGAATGAAATAAATCTTGTTCCCCTCAACATTTAAGAGAAATTAGTGGTTAAAATCAAGATAATTTAAAAAATGGTTATTTTCTTTCAACACTGGGCAGATACTAAGCAGGGAGGAAAATAGATGGTGTCTGGTGCCTGGGACCTCCAAGTATATGAGGCCGTGCTTCCCATTTTACACATGAGCGGAAACACATGGACAGAGGACTGGGAACGTGGGGAGGAGCTCAGGAAACACAGCAGCCTTCACGTGTCCGAGCTGAGCAACCAGAATACAACATACTCAGAATTAGCGGCTTTTTCTGAAAATGTTGACTCATTTTCAAAAGTGTGTGTTTTCCTTCTCTATACAGAGCATACTGTAAGATGATTCTATTTCTAGACAAACAGATGCCAGTAACTTAATTTATTCTTCTTAGATTTCACATCTTACACCGTGTTTGTGAAAGTTGTGCCCCGTTCTCCGTGCTGTTTTTGCTATGGCTGTAGATACTCTAAAAATGACATATCAGAGGGTGATATTTTTTGTGATCATTTTAAATTACCTCGTTATTGGTTGCAATCACATTAATCACGTTGAGTATTTTTTGGGTGTGTATGCATGTGTATGTACGTATGTACGTCCATAGGAGCACTGTTATAATTTAATACCAACAACCTTTTAATACAGGCCTTAGTTTTAATGAGAGAAGGGTAAGGTATCAGTTGTGTGTGAGACTGAGGTGAATTTTTGGAAAAAAATAACTTCTATCATTTTTCTCAAATGAAGGTGGCAGAATAAGGAATAATATGAAACTGAAGTAGTCTAGAGAAAGACAAAAAAAAAGTCTGCTGTGGGCAAAAGCACTGAGGAGTGTTACAAACCTTGGACCCTCGGACCATTGTCTGTATGTCCTACCTTCTTCTCTACTGGGACCTGGCCATTTTAGGAGGGACAGAGGCTGGGAGATGTTCTGTGTTATTGGCAGGGCTCCTACAAAACCTGGATAAAATTCAGCTTTTGTCCCCCCGTGGAAGCCCGCAGAGAATAGTGACACAGCAGCCGCCTGCCATCGCTGGGGGCATCAATCCCCCGCCAAGGAGAGCTGCTCACACGGGGATGCGATCTGCATGGAAGCACCGCTCCCACGGGTAAACTGCCATTATGTAAAATAAACCTTAACAAAGGTCTCCCTTGTGTCATTATCCTACACGGCACAATGTGTATTAATAAAATCTCTAAATAAAATTTAACGAAGGGGTCTGTCTGTAGCCCAGCTCTTTGCTATGGTCACACAAACTTCTAAATTAATCGAGGATTCTCAAGTTAACAGCATTTCCTTATTTAAGGAAAAGGTGGTCATTTTCTGTCTTGAAAATATCTTACACTAAATTCCCTTCTCATCAGTTAAGAGATACTTTTTGACATCTTTAAGCCATTGATACAATAATTTCTTGCAGTGTCAGTGTGCTTTAGCCATGGCATCCTGGAATGCTACCACTTCTGAAAATGTAAGAGAAAATGGCCATATTTTTTACAGTACATTGGAGGTAAATAAGCATATATATTTACATTAAAGGCATTTTAAAAGAGTTTAGAAAATGCTGGTTGTACTTCAGCATCTTTTGTTGTGGGAAAGTGAGCTGTTCTTTCTGCCACTTGCTGAGAACTGCTCTCCTAACGATACAGACCTCTGCGTCGTGGCAGAGTCCCGAGCCTCGCAAAGATCAGGCTGAAAACATTCATGTTCTTTTCAGAATTTGGGAAATCTGACTGTCTCAAAAATGTGGTAAATTCTGCTGTTAAAAAATACCATGGCAAAGAGTTTTCGTGCTGCTCTTCTTGTTTTAATTCATGCAATGTTAAGGCTGTCCTTAAAAATGCTTTGGAAAAGCTTGCACAGGGACAGGACTTTTTTTGTTGCCAATATGTTGTCTAAATAGGATCCTGCCAATCAGACATTTTTTGTTGTTTTACGTGGAGGTTTTTTTTACTATTTGGGAATCATTTAATTAACTCCTTTTTTAATGAGCAAAGGTATCGAATAAGTAAACATGCCTAATGATATCTAGTCTGACAACATTCCTATCAAGGAAACAAATATCTGTGCATCAAAGTTTAGGCATTTATTAGGAGCTGGTAATCATCATGGCTCCTTGCTCATAGTCACTCTACGAATTTGTGATCTAAGAATATAAAATCACAAATCAAATTTTTCCTTGCTTTGTATCACAGTGCACAATCCCTTGTGTAAGTGCTGAGTAAACATCAAATTCACACTCTGTTTGCTTGCTGCACTGCCTTAGACATCAGAAAAGGCTTTAGTTAATCCAGCATTCCTATAAAATATGTTACAGGGGATCACCTTCCTCTTTGAAAACCACTGTGTTTTGGTGCAGTGATATGAACTTTTTTCCATATTATTCAGCTCGTCCAACACACTCCCCCATCTCACTCTCTGTGAAATATCTTTTAAATCAAATCACAGTTCCCAGAAATGTATTTGCAAAGTCTCCTAAAACATTTCTTCCAGGAGTGAAAACTGTATCTTACCAAATTTCATCAGCATCGCACTGCTTGTAATTCTACAAGTCTAAATAATTAAATGAACTCTTGAAAGAAAATTGTAGCCTATTTATTGTGGCAATCTGAAAGTTTGAGTGTTAAAAGGTACATCTTACTACAAACTGATCACCGAAATTATTGGAAATGAAAGTGCTTCACCCATGAGCTCTGTAACAATGTTCAAGGGGAAATTGTGCCGTTAATGCCGGTGATGACATTATAGCACTTTCAGTACTGTAGTTCATGAGTATGGCCTGCAGGCTATCTGAATTCAAGGACAGCAGCATGGGTGGTGTTTTTATGTATGCAATAAAAGGTGAAATTTGTCCCAGACCCTTTCCCTTTGTAAAACCCTCTGGACTGGGCTCCAGTCATACGCCTTTCTCCCAATAGTCACCGTGTTTCTGACCCTTCTAATCTCCGCTCAGTATCTTGTGAAGGTTAGCCAAGGATGTGGATTAGAAATATTGTTGCTTATTTTCTATGTGTTTTTAAATGAAAAGTTTGAGAGGTTTTTTTGCCTTTTTTTCAGCTCTCCAAAATACATAATTTTAACAAAACACCTAGACATTTCTCTTATATGGTTCCAGCTAATCTAGTAACCATCACCGTGCCATTGCATTCCAGAGTATTCAGCTGAAAGTGCCTTGAACTGTCAAAACCTGACTCTTTGTCCCACAATCAATAGTCGAAAACCACAGTAAAACTAGTAAACATGTAAATATCAACAACCTCTCCTTTGTTTTATCAATAAACAAAATAATTCTAATAGATTTAAGAGGCATGATCTTGTTTGTTTATGTTTTGGGTTTTTTTGTGATGGGGTTGTGTTGTCGCTACCATAGTGGGGTTATTTGTGTTTTGGTTTTAATTATTTCTTGCATTTGGAATGACCTTGAACTGGATTCGTCCATCTACAAGAAAGGTCGGAAGGAGGATCCCAGGAACTACAGGCCTGTCAGCCTGACCTCTGTACCGGGGAAGATCATGGACCGGTTCATCCTGAGGTTGCTCACAGGGCATGTGAAGGACAACCAAGGGATCAGGCCCAGCCAGCACGGGTTCATGAAAGGCAGCTCCTGCTTGACCAAATTGACCTCCTTCTATGACCAGGTGACCCACCTAGGGGATAAGGGAAAATCTGTGTGTCGAGATTTACTACCTGGGCTTTAGTAAAGCCTTTGACAGCGTCTCCCACAGCATTCTCCTGGAGAAACTGGCGGCTCGTGGCTTAGACAGGTTTACTCTTCGCCGGGTAAAGAACTGGCTGGATGGTCAAGCCCAGAGGCTGACCATACCATACATGTGTATGTACGTATGTACGTCCATAGGA
>NW_010539572.1:6756-11243 GCF_000687285.1 Phaethon lepturus | reverse complement strand
CTTTTTTTTTCTGCCGGATCCTCTCTTAAACCCGCTCGACGCTGCCGCGCTGTCTATTACATGCTAATTTAATTTTACTATGGACGATATTTTCAGCATTTGCTGAGGATAGTAAATTTTGTAGTTTATGTTATTTCACTTTTTATGACTTTTTAACACTTAATAAAATTTTATTAGAGCACTTTTGTGTTTACAAGGCCACAAAACTCTTGGCAGGTTGTCAGAAGTCCTTTTTATTATGATCCTACTGATATACTGCGAGTAATGAAATAATCATGTCCAGAAATGTATCAAAGGCCAGAGGGATTATCCAATTTAATGGCTCTACAGATGCGCTGTGAGGGATACGGACAGGCAACGCGTCGACAGGCTAAAAAGCGTGTGCGAGGAGGAGGCAGACCTGCTTAATTTCTTTCCCATTGCAGGCTGGTTCTGCGCTGTCCTAAAGGCTCTGCGCCTGGTCATGTGATTCCGGGCGCTCTCAAGAAAAATGGATTTATTCTGTTGCAAAAAGCTCTTTTCTTTTTATTCTTCTTAGGTGTGCATCGAGCGCTGATGCGCTTGCTCTGGTGTTCTCACTGCTTGCGACATTCATTAAAATACAATTTACTGGAACACACCCAATGTCATCCTGCCACTGTGCAGCGAACAGTGGCTTTGGGCGTTAGGATTTGGTCTTGCAGCCAAAAAGAAATAAATAGAAAAAAGGGAGACTAAAATAAAGAAGCATAAATAATAAATCAGTGGCAGAACAAGCTGGTGAGATCAAATACAAGTGAGATATTTTACAGTGTTCTCTGAAAGGATCGCTTTTCGCTTTTGTCCTTGCAAGGGTAGGGTTGCCAGAGCGCTCTTGTTTGCGCGCGTGCCTTCGTCCCACAATGGGCTGTTTTTCCGCACTGCTGTCGGTGCTATAGCCTGAGATACTGCAGCTGTTTTTAAGGTCATTTCCTTTTATTTTAAATAATTGTTCATTTAACATATGTTGTTAAACTCATTCTTGCGTCAAAAGGAGGCGATTATACTTCCTGACCCTGAAAGCAAGGTGGGTGGCTTTGTTTTATAATTAAATTTGCTGTGTTCAATTTCATATTTTTCTTTCTCTGCTGTTTCCGAAAGGGCATGTCAAAAAAAGATAAGAGGCAGCAATGATACCAGGAATGCTTCAGCGCCCGTCTTGTCTTTTTAACACACATTGTTCCGAACTTTTAGGCTTCACAGGAACACCAGAAAGATATTCTTTCATCTTTTTATAATTAATTGTTCAATTCACTGTAATTTAAAACCTGCCCCATCAGAGAATGTATTTCACAATTTCCAAAGTAGAAGGAGAAGTTTTTTCTTCCAGCACAAACATATGTAGCATATTCCAAGGGATCTCGTGATCCTGCCAGTAGGGATTTCTTTTAAAGAAAACAGGTATTATCTGTGTATTTTTAAAATATACTTGATTAATCTGCAAGGACTTTACAAACAGACCTGAAGACAAGGTTGGAAGTGATCAAGGAATTTATCTTCTAAATCATGACAATATATTAGTGGACCACATGTTGGTATATTTATTCTTATTGTGAATCTCCCTCACCTGGAAGAATGCCTGCAAAATCAATGGGGCTTCTGGAGGAGTTAAAATAACGTACAGTGTTAGTAAATACGCCAGAACCTGGCCCAGGAGAAGTAATATAAATCATTAAATGCAGCTTTGCTTCAGGACAGAAGTTTTGTTTTTCTAGAACAATATCATCCACAGTGAATCATATGTTTGCAGGTCAAGGTCAATTTAAACTTCTTAGACCTTTAACAGCCATCAAACTGGAAACCTGCAGGATGAAATGATGTGATGAAAGAAGTGATGGACTGGAAACTGTTAACCTTGGAAGAGGAGCATTTGCTATTGTTCTTTTGAGAGAAAGAGCAAACTTAGAAATGCCTTGAGTATAAATATGTAAACATGCCACAGATTATTTAATCAATGAAGCATCTAACTAATTTAACCCTTTCCTGGGACCTGCAGTTTTTTCCTGGAACATCAGAAAAAGCCTGAGGAAGCAAGTATGCCATTCCCACCATCATAGAAGCACAAAACAGAGAGGCAGGATTCAGTAACTGGACCTGGGCTGGTGCCTGGGTGAGGTGTGCAAGGCTGGCAAGAATGTCCTGGCTGACAGAGGACAGCCTTGGTGGGATAATTTAAGGGAGCAGCATGACTAGGGACATCCCTGTCCCCAGCGTGCACAAATGCCAGCCCCGGGAGAGGTCCCTCAGACCTCAACAGGCACTGTCATGTCAGTTTTGTGCGGAGGGACATTCCTCTCCACCAAGGATGGTCGCAAGATGCTATTAGAGACATGGGGAACGTGGGTCGAGGGGTAAATCTGTGGATACCCTGTTACTGTATTTGCACGTAAGCCCTGTTTATGCCCGGTTATGCTCTTGAATAGGCCATCAAGCAGGCGCACCAGTGAAATGCAGCCGACTGTCAACACACAGTACATTGACGAATCTATTGATGCTCTGGTGAAAATGAGAAGATACATATTAATAATTTTAATGGGCCAAATCCCACACCTATTCAAGTCAGTGGAACCCGTGCCATTGTCCAGAATGAGACTAAAAATGCAGCCATGATTAATTAGTTATTAATAGGCAGGTACCTATGAGCTTTGTAATGACTTTGTACTAGCAAAAGCACAGAGCTGGGCTATGGTATGCTATAGACTGAAGGAATGAATAATAGTAGTTTAACAATTTATCATACACATATTTACATGCAACATGCCAACACCATTTTTCATAAAAGAACTATGAAAACAACAAATTATGAAAATCAATCCAGAAGTCTTTAATTAAAGAAGACAAGATGTTCTTTGAGAGCCATTTGGATTTTAGCCACAGCAGTCCTATGGATTAGAGTGGGATTTGTGCAGCTAAATCCCATGCAAATTTCTGAAAACAAAATTAAGGTTGATGATGAAGCCACAAAGTCAAGTACACTCCCTTCTGAAATCTATTAAAGGGACTTCAATCAGGTCTTTAATTTTTTTTCTGCAAAACTGTTGGAAAAACAAGTGATAGGTAACTTTTCAGGGCTGTTTGTTATTTTTATTTTTTGGTTGGCAAATCACTTGCTTGTTGAAAGCTGCCATTTCACAAATCCGGAGAAAATGTAACAAAATATATGGGTCCCTCAAAGTGATGAAAACATTTCCAGGGGCTTGGTTGCTATTACTTGAGAAGGAAGGCCTTGTTTCTATAGATTAGATATTAATATACTCCCCTGGTATCCAGGAGACAGTAAGACAATCCCTTCTCTGTAAATTCAGGCATGCACTGGAGCCCACACCTGCCACCTCCCAAATGAGTGCCTAATGCCTAGGTGATGGGGTCTTCCAGTGAGGGCACTCCAGGGAGCTCAAGGAAGAGAGAAAATAACAGCAAAGCTTAATTAATCTGTCTTATTAATTTTTATTAAAATTCCTGAAGTCTTGGGGGTTTGTGGCTTGGGAGTGAGGCTGGAGCTCCTGAGTAGGTCATCAAATTGAGGAAAAGACACATTCCTATCAAAACTCTAGCCTTTTCTTTCCCATGTAATCATCTGCTACAGAGATTAGGATGCTGCAGATGTATAAAAGAATGAAACTACGTGAAGATAATGATATAAACTTAAAGTATATAAAAATCAGACAGTTGAAATGCTACCTGCATTGTAGTTTTATTATACTTTAATGGACATATGTCAATGAGCATTGCGCCTCTGTGTCCAAACTGATAGATGTACCCCATAAAAGCTTTCCTCAGAAGAAAGTCAGATAAGTGAAACTCTGTAGAAAACTAGCTGTACTTTCTGCAGCCATAGATTATTCAATCAATGAAACTCCTATCTAACTCACTACTACCCACATCCTTGGATTTACTTTCTGAACTCTAATCTGCAGTTCAAACTGGCTCCCAAATTCCTCTGATGAGTGTGGTAACTTTGAAAGCCCAGAAACCCTTCCTGGGGTGTAAGCAGTAGCTCAAGACTATGGGCTTTATGGCTGAGACCAGAAAGGGATAGCATTTACAGTTCTCAAGACAGAGATTGGGATGTGCCTTCTTGCTTAGGAACATAGTTGTCATTTATGATGCAGTGTTGTTTGAGTTCTTAAGCTGAGTGGTAGTTGTGGAATCATTTAATATTCTTTATTATTTTGGTTTAGTCCCATTTTTCTTTTCCTTTATTTACACTACATATATATCTCTCTCTCATTACTAGTTCTCAAGAAAACATTAACATTTCTCCACTGTCTGTTTCCTGGTAACTTATGGAGACAACTTTATTAACGGTAACCATAGCAATACAGAAACAGAGACTAACATGACTGCTTTGAAACACCCGACCCAGAATAACCACAAGGAACCCGAGGTGCAATTCTTAGCCGGAGGAATTACAAACAGCAAACCCAACTGGAGAACTTCCCACCTTACGCTGGAAAGTCCTACCAAAC
>NW_010539572.1:0-6725 GCF_000687285.1 Phaethon lepturus | reverse complement strand
CTGCTGAACATGTAGGGATTAAGGGCTGTTTTGCTATTTAACACCCCTGTACCTGCCCTGTGCCTCCTGCCCGTGAGGCATCGGCACGAGTAACAAACATGGCAAGGGTTCTCCCAGAGCCACTGGGAAGTCTCTGGCTGCCCCAGTGCTGCTCTGGTTACTACCGCAGGACAGCACCTTGCAACTTGCTCGGTACAGAATTATCTTTATAACCATATCTGACAGGAGAAACTGAGGCACTCAGCTTCAAAGTATTTAGGTCCCTAGGGAAATCCCACTAGGTGCTCTGTTCTCACAGAATCTGCGTGGCTTCTGTTTTCATCCTTACCTGCCTAAAATATCCTTGTGAGCTTAAATGATATCTCCAAGGCTTCAGAGACTTGAATGGCAAAAGAGGACGAAGAGTTCATACCCCTCAGTTACCAGCCTAGCCCTTAAGCACAATAGGTAAGGCAGCACGAAATCTCCTACAGCAAACTGCCTGCACTTCCCTGTATAAAACGCGGCGTGGCGGGGAATGAGCCTCTGCGGGGGGGGGACACAACACACAGGTCTCAGGGGCAAGTGGGGGCCAGGAGCAGCTACGGTAGAGGGATTGAGCTGGGGTGTTACAAGTAGGCCAGCACGGTGCGGGCGTCAGGGAGGTAGGGCTTTCAGGAGCAGCACCTGCACAGGAGCGGGTGCATGGGGAAGCCCAGGTGAATGGCTGTCCTCTCCCTTCTGCTCTGGGTGGAGAGGCAGCTCTGGTATCCTTTGGGTGGCTGGGGACAGGGGCAATTTCAAGCATCATCATTTTTGACCCAAATTCTGCCTTTAAGGGAGCGTTATGGAGACGGTCTGCAGCCCACCCTGCTCTCTCAGACCTCGTCGCTTCTCCCTCTCTCCTCGCAGTCCCAGCCACACTGCTGGGATGGTTTGCAGGGGAGAGGGAGGGCTCATACTACTTGCAGGCTTTTTTCTCCCCCTTGATCTGTGTGCATTGCTTTCCTGATGTGCTCTGAGGCAAGGGTGAGGAGATATTTATATCTCCCATATCGATAAGAATTACCAGGATCTTAAAACACCATTTAGAAGGGCTGTAACAATGAATATGTTACACCATCAGTAGCTCTTTAAGAGTTTCTCATGTAAATAAAGACTGTTTCCAAGAAAAGTCCCATACATAATATTACGCAGTAATCATTAGCTTTAAAAATTATTACAAACAAAATAAAATTCAACACATCAAAATGGATTTGGGCTATGTGACCATTCAAAGCTTATTAAAATGACAAATTTGAAGAAGAAGCTGGAATGCTTAAAACTCAGCACTTGTTCATGTGCTAGTTTGATTTAAAGAAGACTCCAGAGGCTTTCTTGAGCCTCTCATGAATTATTCCCCAGACTTCAATGCTCGCCAAAATATGGCCATCACTAGGCCCCAGGTCCCTCCCTCTGCGTGATCTGGCTTTTCACAGAAGATTCAAACCTGACAGTCTTTCCTCTCACACCCATTCTCTTGGCAAGTCTTTATTTCCCTTGGGGAATTCTAGGGTCTTTACCTTCACTCACACTTTAAAAAGATGTGATTTGCAAATGCTTTAACACTTCTGCTAACACGGCAGTTTCTTGGTGGGTAGCATAAGCTTGGGGCCTTTTCTCTTGGTGTGAAGGTGTGCTAGGGCATATCTGCACTGCAGCCTGTGGGCTTACTGCAAAAGTGCCTGTGCTGGTGCTCCACTGCCCAGTCTTGCTGCTGCGGATTCTTCACAGGGCAAAGTGCGTGAACGTGGCCGAGGTGTACCTCTACCTTTTACAGAAACTTCACTGAAAAATTGCATTTCTAGTTTCTCAGATTGTTCATACCTCTTGGCTGAAGCCTGTCATGCCCTAGGGCTAAGAGCGATATTTTTTTGCAAGATATTTTTTATTGTCCATAAAGTGAAAAGTTTACAGCGGTATGCGTTGAACGGGTCAACTGCAGGAGAGGCCCAAATGGTGACGTCCAAAAAAGCAGTGCCTATTGAGGGAACGGGAGTCAGGCAGGAGGGGTAGAGAGCCATCGAGGGAATGGAGGCTACAAAGAAAGGTTTTGGTCATCCTTTACCATGAAGTCCATAAAGTAAGTTTGGCTCAAGGAACGGGCAAGGATCTGGTCAGTTTTTAGAGTAGTTGAAAGGAGTCTTCTGTGAATAAAAGTTTTGGCAATTCATCCAGGAGGACAACTTTGCACATCAGGTTGCTGTGATTTAAGTGACATCCCTTTTATCACAATGACATTGAACCAACCTGAAAAATGTTTCAAGATACTAAATCCTTCAAGCTTGATATTTGGAATGGGGTCCTCTTTCAAAATTGGAATTTTCCCATCACTGATGACATCTTTGTATTATGGAGTCCTTATCTTTCATTCTAATGATATTGCATAGACCTGTCTTTATGACACACTGAAGACCTGTGATAAAGTGACGCAGTGAATTTTCTCACTGGGATGTAAGAAAAAGATGTCTCCTGGACAGCTTCTGTTCCTTTGTTAAAATAAATTTTACAAAATCCCATTACAAAACAGAAGATAATTCAAAGCAGATAGAGTTTTTATCAGATACCAGATATTTCAAAAAGACTTACTATCACAGGAAGAAGGTGCTCATAAAGGCAAATCAAATATAATACTTATTTTTAAAGTGCCTGAAAAATTATCTTAATTTTTTTTCACATTATTTGCATGTCTTCACTGCTTCAAATTGTTACCATCCTAACACTCTCCAGCCATTTTCCTGTAGGCTAACATTGTGATATGGTGAATGTATGTCAGTTTAACACCACTTTCTTTTAAAAACATCATCAGAGCCAGGTAGGGCCTGATCCACTGCCCATGGAAAATCAATGAAAGCTTTTCAGTTACTTCTAAAGCCTTTGAGTTGGTTGGTCTCATAGTGAATGTTAGTAAAGGATATGAAGATAAGTGGTTTCTCCTGATTTCCCAAAAGCTTTATGCAATTTGCAGCGTACTCCCACATATGTCTGTGTTCACTACGTCAGTAGGTTTGTGTACATGCTTCAGAAAAGATACATAAAATAGGATGCTATATAAGGAGAGAGAAATCTCTAAAAGTTCCTGCAAGTACCATAAGAAACATACTTTGACATCAAAGCAGCGCTTCACGTGCATAATAATTCAAACCATGGAGAGAAGAGGCTCCATTTTTAGTGTTAGTCCATTTAAAAATGTTTTCAGTAGATAATACACCTGGGGGGAACACCCCATATTATAGAACTTGCTGCAAATGTTCCAGACATATAATTTAATTAAAGTATCAAACATCTTTCACTACAGTCCAGTTAACCTTTGTAAACTAAACAATTACTTATGGGACTTCCCTCACAAGATGAACTTCTGGCAGTGGATATATAAGCACACTTTGTGGGCTGAGTCCCTTTCCACTAACATACTTTGGTTTTGGCACAGTAAAAAATAAGAGAGGGGAGGGTGGAAGGGTCAGCTGCCTCCCGACATCTTTATCTTTATCAGTACCAGCAATCGCTTGGCTGATGTCAGTGATTTGTGGTATTGTTGTTTATCTGTGTATCACTCACTCGGACGCACTGTTTAGATCCAAAGGTCTCAAGACCATTTGCAATCTCTTCTAGGCTTGCTGTGCCAGACAGGGCAGACATCTGGCTGTCAGTTATAATTGCATCCTGCACCAGAAGTTGTTTTTAAATACTCCTGATTCCCTTTGAACGCAGAACTGTGATGCACAACAGTTTCAAGCCATTACTGCAAGAAGCGAAGTCAATCCATGGCTTTAGCCCAGTTTGAAACAAGATTTATGAGAGATAGTGGGGAGGGGGGCCATTTTACAAAGGGTGGCTGTTTGAGCCTGCTTGGGTTTTAATGATACAGCAGTTTCCTTTCCAGCCTGTACAACTTATTCTTTGAACACTGACAGAAACAGTGCATCAGAAAAGTATATTTGTGGTGTTGTCATGTTTACTGTTTCCTGTTGTCTTTCTTTGGAAGTACTTTAACAGAAATTAGGACTTCACATAAAAACCCTACAGGCTCTGGGATGAAAGGATTTACTATTAGGTTTTCTTCTCACTCTAACATGGTGGACTGTGATTTAAACCCTACAGACTCATGACAGGATATGATGCCAATTAAAAGCATGAAACCTAATTTTTTGACAGAATAATCACATAATCCCCTTTCTATTATCTTGCTAAAGAGTTATTGACAGCACCTTTATTTCTTAGTCCAAATCTTGGATTTATTAGGCTAACAAACTGCTCTTGTTTAAGTTATATAGGCCAATGAATATTGTTGAATGTCCAGGCACAGGACTGCATTCAATATTGTAAAGGGATGTTTTTCCCCTGGTAATTGTCACACTGGGTCAAAAATGCATAGAAATGTAACTGGACAGCTGGTTTTGGTTGAAAGCAGAGTTCTGATTTGCTGTTTAATATCAAATCAATTATAAAGTAATTTAATAACAAATCTTATAAAGTGAAACATTACAGCAAAAAATTCAGCTGGAGTCTCTTCTGAGCTCTCAATTCAGTTTGCATGGAGTACATAAGAAGTTTGATGGAAAAACATTACTGGATTAGAGACAAGAAAGAGGTTAAGTTCTGCCTCTCTGAGTTGCCAGTCGTGATTGCTTGAGCCCAATATACGATCTACATTGTTTTGCCAAGGCCTGACTTTTGGTAAGATAGAGCATGCCGATGTGCTATTGGAAGTGAACTATTCCCTCGCTGCTTTGACACCTGATTTGACACCAGTGAAGAGGCCAGAAGCCAGTATTTGCCATTCAGTTCAGCCCCTGGTGGACTGCCATCTATATTACATATGGGTTTTCCCCAGAAATGTTTCACATTTACAGACATTTGGTGCAGCAGTGTCTGAAATGGGGAGGAATCTCTCCCTCTGTGTCACATACATGCTCACATAAACTGGAGCCTGCAATTTCCCTAATCACTAAAATCCCTTCTCCCCACGTGTAAGTTGTTAACCTTCATTACATCCCCAAGGGGACATACGCTAAGCAGAGGCCTGTTAAAATGAAAATAACCATCCTTCCAATTGCCAAATCATCATATGAAAAAGTCCCCTTCTTATAAAGCAAGGTTCATCATTTGCAGTCCCAGGTTAATTCCTGCTCAAAGTTGAATATAATTATTCCTGCTATACGGTTTTATTTTTTAAAAAACTTCATTGGCTTCTGTAGCATTACAACAGCACATACTGTGTTAAAACTTCTTAAAGTTACAAGTTTTAAGATAAAGATACACCTTAGAGTTATTAGAAAATTTATATGGAGACTGCTTTCACATGTATACATTCGTTGTTTTCTTTGAGCTTCAAGGTTAATTTTTACCCTGTGTGTTTTCCAGATGCACATAGGATTTTCCCCTCATTTCCTGCCTCATTCCTAATCTAAAATCTATTGCCATTTCATAATAATTAAAAAAAGAGCTGAGCTGTTGAGTGAGCAGAGGAACTCCGGTGCTGAGTCGCGTGTGCTAGCCCTTCTAAACCACCATTTTATCGCTGTTGCATGTGGACTGCAAAATGGTGGTTCCTATGATTTTGATGAACAGGGACCTGCAATACGTCGTGCAGTAATGAAAAATGCCCTCGGCCCCGCTAAAAAAAGGCTGGCTTCTCTCACTGGTGATTGCCTTTGTGCTCGTCTCTCTGTGCTTTCACAGCCCACGGTCGCCTCAGGACTGCCCGTAATTCCTCCGTGAGACCTACAAAGCCACTAAATGCTGATTTCTAATTTAGAGTTCCTCAGGAGTAGCCATGGTGCTGTGTGCCTGACATACAGCCCCAAATGATAAGAGGATAAAATCACAGAAATTTTGTGTCCTGTGTGTTTAGTAATAGAGGACCAAATGTCACACAGGCAGTAGTCCCAGGACCAGTTTGTATGGAGAATGAATGTTTTGCTCGTGAATAAGTGGTCCCTCCAGATCAAGGTTGAGGTCATTGGCAAGATCTAGGCGTTAGCTCATTCTAAAGCTATGTGCACATGCAAACAAAGGAGTTAATACTTGGACTGTCAGTATCTCTCTTTCATAAAAGATGTGTTCAGCCTAATTTTTTTTTAATAATTGGACGCAAACAGTTTATCCCGCACTTCGGAGTAAATATGTCGCTGTCAAAATAGCAGCCAAAGCAGGCAGTGACCTTGGGCTACCACTAGCTAGCTATCAAAAAGCACCACAGAAGAGGGTTAGGAAAATGCTAACGAAATGAAAATTGCCTGTGATCACCAGGCAGGATGAGCATCCTCTTTTGCCTGGGAAGAAATAATTTCCTTTCACCCAGGTACGCAGCTACTGTAGCACGCTAGAGAAAGCGGCTTCACAGCGTGCCGGATGATGCACAGGCATGCTAGCAGTTGAGAATCTATGTGTAATTTCCCCCCGGATAAAATAGATGCACAGCAACAGTATTTATGGCCTACACAACAATATTATTTTTCTCTCTTTGGTTTGCAAGGGTTGTAAATAGGGGCGGGGGGGGAAGGCTAAGCTATTAAATCTAGGAATAACAAGGCTCTTACAGCCAGGTTTATTGTACCGGGGTAGGTAAGAGCTTTACGGGTTTTGATCTGCGGGTGTTAAATATCCTGTCTGCGCCAGGATTCCTGCTCGGATGTTATTTATCTCTCCGAGTCTTTGGGAAGAACAGGCGCGGACAGATGTCCTTAAACTGCGGCACCACCTGG
>NW_010539571.1:0-1798 GCF_000687285.1 Phaethon lepturus | reverse complement strand
GTTTGGTGCCCATGCTGCGTGCATTGGTGAATCACACAGAATCACAGAATCACGAGGTTGGAAAGGACCTTCAAGATCATCAAGTCTAACCATTAATCCAGTTAGGATGCAGTTTGGTCTGTTAGTGTGTTTTTAAGGCATTATAAAACAAAGTTTATTTAGGGGCATTGCAGGGTGTGCAAGGGCAGAGTTTGGCCCTTCTGAATTATCTCAAAGGGCATTCAGCCTCTTAACTTCTTTATCAGGGATGCTTCCGAAGCAGCTTATTTTCTCCTGTTCAGAGGTGCATGTCGTGGTTTAACCACCACCTGGAACCAGGACTGTGCTTTCACCCCAAAATCAAAGGGCAGTGTCTAGAAGATGACTTCACCACTTCTGCAGTTGGGCAGCACTTCACCTCCACGTTTGGAGCAGTTTGGGTGAGCTAAAACTTCATTCAGAAGCAGGAGGGGAGAAAAAAAGTTGGTGCTACAGCTTTTTAGCAAATACTGCAGCTGTCACTGGCTGGGTCTTATTAATGATAATAAGGAGCATTTGCATCGCGTTTTCTAGCCATAGATCTCCAGATGCTTTAAAAGCTTAGTGAAGGCCATTACAGGGTCAGGACTATCCTGCAGAGCTTTGCACCCAGAGGGTCAGCGTCCCCTTTGGGGCTCCGTAAGCCTCCTCGCGCTGAAGTGGGCTCTGATGGCTAATAGAACGCATCCTGCAACGCTCGAGAAAGTGATGCCTTTTAAAATGGATGGCGGAGCCCCTTTATGCCACTCGGCCAGAATAAAGGAGCTATAAATTACAGTCACTTTAAGGCCCCTTTCTGCTGACAGAGTGGTGTAAAGGGGTCTCAGTACAAATGAAAATCAGGCCCAATGCGGTGGTAAAATTGATGCCTTTCATTTCGTAGTCAGGCCACACAGCAGCGCTGAACTCAGACGGGTCTTTGTGTTTAACCCTGGTGTTTCTAATGAACTGAATTCAGCTCTTAAATGGGGCTATATTTCTCTCAAGTTGGAGCTTTTTTTTTTCTGTCACTGAACGTGTAACACATCTTGCTGTATTGATTGCTCATAGGGAACCTTTTTGTAGGCATCTATTAATAGAGAACCTTATTTAAAAGCCAGATTAAAGGTGATCAACACATGCCTGACCTCATGCAGGAGAAGGACTTCGTGAATGCCATCGCTTTATTATTGCAACTAAAGTTTCTTTCTAAAATAGGAAAAGCTGCAAATTTCTAACAAATGCAAAACATCTGCCATTAACTTAAAAAGATAAATCTTGAGTGCTCGTATTATTTGATGAATATCTGTTGCTTCAATATAACTTAGTCTTCCATTTTAGTTTCTTAAGCAGTCTCATTTTCCAATTATTTTTTTTTCTGTTCCACTAAGTGAACAGTTGGTGCTCTTCTGCAAATGCTCAAAACATGGTCAGATCCCCTTCTCAGGTGCTCTGAATCTTCATAATACAATCACCCATAATGTCTTTTTTCCATCTTCTAGCTGTGCACACATCGTCTGAATAGAGATCTGGTGTCCTGGGGTGATCCCTTTCCACCCCTGCCCTTCAGACTGTTTGATCAGGATCATGTTAACGCAGTTGCTGTCTATGGGATGTTGTACAGACAAGCGCAAGTTCACCCTGTCCATGCCCTGAGCTGACCACAGTTACGTGAATGTGGGTAGTCCTGCCATAAGCTTAAGGTGTTAAGCCCTGCACCTGGGTGATGTATTAATTTGGAACGGCTGGTTCAAAATACACTCAAAATACTGGCCGGATGGGATCCACCCGAGAGTACTGA
>NW_010539570.1:0-8233 GCF_000687285.1 Phaethon lepturus | reverse complement strand
GGGCAGCCTGCCCGGGTGGCCGAGGGGCCAGAGGGAGTCGGAGGGACCTGCTCCGTGGCACATCTTGGACAACTCGGCAGAAAACTTTTCAGCTTCCTCAAATTGGCCACCCCTATGTTCCTGTGCTTGCTGGCACGCATAAAACGGCCACTAAACCACTTCTTGTAAGAAAGCACTTTCAAGTAAAGAACTTTCTCAAAATGGGCATCTCCCTTTCTTCCTCTTCAAAGAACAATTTTAAGCTCAGGACCACCTGACATCTGGAAAGTTTAAAATGAAGATTTCTAAATAGAGGCGTGTTGGGGTCTCATGTATGGTACGGTATCTATCCCAGGCAACATTACCTTGTCCTTCACCAGGAATTGCTCTTAACCATTTGTATCTCTCTTAATCTTACATCTTCAGCATGCTGTAACAGATTAACTCCCTTTAATGTGAAATGCACTGTACAAACATCAGAAGTTATTATTATACTATTATCAGACATAATTAGTCTTATGAACTTTGTTTACAGACTACATCGAAGGTGCTAGAAACTGTTATAAATGCCTCCTGAAGAGATCGTGCTGGCTTTGCATTAATACCATTTATGGTCCGCTTTAATCTTCAAAGTGCAAACCCAGTAGCTGAATCTGCCCACACAGAAAATACTACACCTACCAGAAAACGGTGCGACTAATACACCAAGCAGCAGTGACTTTCCAGAGGAAATATCAGTAAGTCAGTAAAAGAGACACAATAATGTGCTTGACAGTATAGACATGTAGATGTGGCACTTCGGGACATGGTTTAGTGGCCATGGTGGTGTTGGGTCAGTGGTTGGACTGGATGATCTTAGAGATCCTTTCCAACCTTGACGGTTCTATGATTACAATACATGGGCTGCAGGAACTCTTTTTTCTCTCTCACACTACCCTCTGCTGTGATGGTTTGTGGTCTTCATCTCTGTAATATCCTACTACGTAGGAGTGCTTCGTCTTTCCAGGCAAGTGCATAACGTATCATAGGCATGAAACACAAACTGCAACTTTTAAGAGCATTTATGTGGATGACTTCTATCCATCAAAGGGGAGGGCATTGGATCGAGTCCCATGCACTTGTTTGGGGTATGCAATCACCCTGTAAACTCCACTAGGAACCTCGACAGCTCGCCATGTTCCTATTTCCCGGGGCTTGTACTTCCTCACACTACTTTGTTGTCATAAATAGCCATGTGTCTCCCAAGGCTTTCCCACATCCGGAAACTGACGCTCGATTGCCGCCAGGCCTAGGTGTAGCCGTCAGAGCGTGCGTTAAGCATCCTCGTGGGAGCGGGGGCATGGCCGGGGCTGCAGCCCGGGGCAGCGAGCGCAGGCCAGCGGCTCCTTCCTCCCCGCGTCCCAGCACAGTTTGTCCCTGCAGGCTGCGGCTCCCGGCGAGCGCTTCGGATGGCTTGTCATCCCAGGCACGGTGCGCCCTGTTGTCCTTAATGCACTTGGACTGAAAGAAGTCCTGGGTGTTATCCTGAGCTCTATGTTTCAGTGAAAAGTGTAACTGCAAGCATGGAATGATTAAATCTGATCGAGGGCTTCAGTGTTTTCAAAAAACATGCATAAGAGTTAAGCTGAAATGTCTGTTCTGAAACACCTCCGGATCTCCCAATATTTCATCCTCTTTTATTCAATTATATTTTCCAAATAAAGCAGCTGTACGGACTTTTTTCCAACTCACGTAATAAGAAAACAAAGTGCTGCTGTGGTATATGGCATATGAAAACCCTTGCTGTGACTAACAGGGGAGAAGGCTGAGAAGTCAAATCTTATTTCCTGTAACCAGTAACAGTTTATGAGGGCTGTGGAGACTAAGCTGATAAATAAATAGCAGACGAACGCGAGCATGGTGTGGGGATCAAGGACAGCACATAACATATTTGTAAATGGGCTATACATAATTTATTGAAATTAGCATAAAGTTACAGTTTTACAACTCTCTGAGTCTTGAGTTACACATCAGCTGTAACAGAGACAACTCTTTAAATCTTAATATATGCAAAACGACATTTGTTACCTTCAGGTTAAAAAAAAAAAAAGTCATCCTTCCAGTACAATTAAGAGGCATTTCTTGTCTTCTCGCTGCACTAATTTATGCTTGTTACTTAAACAAAGAAACACTTAATTCTGAAGTGATGGACATCTTTTTTTCATGATATTTTCATTTTATGGATACTGCAGCAATTTTAATGAAAGTGCATTAACTGAGTAATGGATTATTAAGACTATGCTCCTACAGAGTGATAGAGACACTTGGTAAGACTCAAAAGCAACAGCTTAATTAGGTTATATTATGCCAGGAAATTTATGCTCATCAATAAGCATTATATTTGGGCTTAAGTTTGAAGAGGCTTTAGAGAGCAGCCAAACTATGTATCCAGAGGTTTATAACTTGATCAGGTTTAGAGAAGTAAAATTATATTTTCCTATGTAAAGGAATTGTTCATAATCTTTTTAATAGTTAACAACATCCACCTTTTACAGCAAGAAGATGGTCTCTGCTGTAGTATTACCTCTTCGGACTTGAGTGATCAGCCAAAGTTTGGAACTGTTTGCTTTAGGAAAAAAACGTTAATGATGGAGTCGGGTATCCTTGAAGGATCCTTCTGTATTTCCAAGAGATGTTCAAATTCCTGTTCCATGAATTCAGCTTAAGAACAGGACAGAGAATATTTTGCCGTGATTTGATTTTTAAATCCCTCGGTTACTGTTCCCTGCCTCACTGCTTGAAGAATCTTTCTGCCAGCACTGAGCCCAAAGGTTCAGAGATTTATTCAATAGCTTTGGGTTCTGCTTTATGTGTCCCCACATGAAAGGTTGTTATATATTTTCCTTCTAAAGAGACATAACTGCAGTAAAAGCATTTGCATAGATTTCTGTTTTTTAATGGAAAGAGGCAGAGAAAACCCTGCATATTGGCTGAGAGTGAGGGCTGTGAGGAAATGCTTTCTGTCTTGGATTCTTCTTTATGTTTATGTTCTAATTATTACAGTCTTCCTTTGGAAAAGCAAATAATGGTCTCATTACTCCCTTAATTACCCCTCATAAAGCCAGAAGTATTTGTGTAAAATGATGAACTGCAAACAATTAAAAAGCAGCTACTGCCTGCATGCCTTTGTCCGTATGATGTCTTACATATGTGCGTGTAAGTTCTTCTAAGTCAATAGGAACTGTAATTATGCATCTGTGGTAGATTTTAATTTTCAATAGTTTACAAGAAGCTATGCTGTTAACAGATGGAGGCTGTCATCTTATCCCAGTGCAGTCATTCATTACATGATTCTTAAAGACGGGCACCTGAAGTCTATACAAAGTCCATGAGAACAGAATTACGTTAAAGAAAAAAAACATTACATTTCTTCATGTGTAATTTGTTGTGAAGGCTGAGGAGCAATATCCAACTCAAACTGCAAGGAGACTGGGGATGGTTCCTGCACCACGTACAGTGTCATCTTTCCAAGAATAAAATCCTCCAAAACCATCCCCAGTTTTTACAGATGACAGCAGGATTGGATCAAAGCAGTTCATGTGGCACAGGCGTCACTGGGAGAAGTTGCTGTGACAGACGGAGAAAATTTTTCTCATACGTGGTACAGAGAGGTCTCCTAATTGCAAGATCTCACAACTATGCAGCAAAACTAGTTTTCCTAATGCAGTAAGAAAATTCCTGTAGTGCTCACTCCAGAAAGGGCCATCCTCACACCTGACTTGACCTGAGATCCTTTACTGATTACTCTGTGTCCTGGTTTCAGCAGCAGAAATATTAGATATAATCATGGGTAATTGCTCATATTTTAAGGAAAGTTACTGTATTTGAGATTTATTAAATACCAAATGAATTAATTTTGCTGTTAATTTTGCAGATTTAGTTTAAAGATATATACAGAGTTAGAGTGTTGGATAATTAATTGTATGCAAAGTAAGTTCAGAGAAAAGACATTTATTCTCTCACCTTATGGCAACAGATCGCCTTTAGGTAACTCACCTAGAGTTGTCCAAAAGCTGTTTCAGGGATGAAGATGTAGAAAGGAGATACTGCCAAGCATTTCACAACAGTAAGTAACAAACGGTGTCATTGATAAAATAATTTGCAATTTTTAAACTGGAATTTGAGGTGTTTAATGCTTTATTTGGAATGTACAATTCTATATAGAATTAGTGCTTGTATGCCCTTTGAATAAGTAGCTTGTTTGTGGGATATTATTTATTTTAGCAAGAATTCTCATTTCAAGTCACTCTCAAATCTGTCTTTTAGGCAGAAGTCATTGGGGTAGAAGACAAATAAGCGTGGCTGTTGTACCTGAGACGCTGCTCTGTAGGCAATGTGTGGAGACCACGGACAACGCAGGTGCAGAAGAAGTGGACAGGTTGGAAATGTGAGATGAGTCTTCTCTTCAGTGTAAACATGCTCAGCTGGCTGCCGGTAATTATACTTGCTCATCCTGCTGCTGGCAACACCATGCCCAGCGTCAGCCAAGGGTTAACAAATTGTGTAGGAAGAAAACAATGGATTTCTTAAAAAAAAAATCTTTGACCTGTCTGTGAATAATAAAGGAGTTAACAATGCCTACTTTCCCAAAGGACTTTGGTATCTGTAAATTAAGGTTTACGTAAGAGTGTAAATATTATTATTTATTTAAGGGCTCTCACATTTCCCTTCACTTATTCTCTTCTTCCTCTTCCCCGTTACTTGTTTGTTGGGAAGATGCTATTTGCATTCATGAATATGTGCCCAAAGTAGGAAGCTCCGGGAGGGTGTGGAATATAAGACTGGTTGAGAGAGTGAACAGTAGCAGGGAGGAGAGGGGGTGTGGGATGGGGACGAGGTAAGGGGAGAGACTATAAAGAGTAAGGAAAGGTTAGCAAGAGGGGAATAATATTGGGTTTCTTCTGTGATTAAAAATTTCTTACCCAAAAGTGTTGGCAGATCTTTGTTTTGGGGTTGTTTTCTTTTCATGGACATTTCTTAAACCTTTTAGTTAAACATTCAAGACAAACAACACAAGTTTAGAGCAGCTATGATAAGAAAAGTTTTAAAAATTTACCTGGGCTTGAATTGTCAAAGCATGTGATAGGGTTCATATATTTAGCATTCTAGCTGAAATAAAATTCAGGCTAGTACTGGTGCTTTTTTTTTTTTTTTTTCACGTGTGCCATGTTTTAGTCTGTGCCCCGGGAGAGAGCAGGAAGCGCTTGCCCTCTCACTGCAGGGCTGGGCAGAGCTCAGAGCTCGTGGGTTCAGAGCTCCCACCGCTCCGAACCCACGAGCCCTGTACTGCAGGCTCCGGGTGAGCCGTCCCTTATGTTTTGGTAAATGTTGAGAATGGGTACTGATACATGTTAGCAGCAAAACGTCGACTGAATGGGAAGTTAAAATTAAATACTCCAGGAAGAATAAAAACAATTGTATTACGTGACTTTAATGGAAAACATAGCTATCACAGAGGCTGTGAACAAAATAACCCCACTAACTTGTACCCCAAGGATGCATTTGTACTGACAAAAACCTTTAAGGCATGATTGTAATGAGAATAAACTGGTTCTATGGTGAAGGGGCTGCTCAATTATTATAAGACCAAAAGAGAGTCCCTTTCCTTTCAAACACAGCTATCTGCCTAAAACTGTTGGCCGTACTATTCCTTCATAAAAACTCTCTTTCCTGTATTGCAGTGTTTCTTTTCCTTTTTTTCTCTGAAAGCCCTTCCTGTAGTTTTTCTCTTTGTGACTCCTTCACTTCACATTTTATTTCCCCCTTCCATTCGTAGCATTGGCTCTGTTGGATGCTGCTTCTTTGTGACTTTATTCATTACTCAGCTCTGGAAGTATGTTAACTACCAGAACTCCATTAATTTTTTTGTGTGTTCGTTATACATTTAACTAGGTGTTTCCTTACAGCTGTCAAAGTAGCCCTAGGAGTTCTTCTTTACTATTTGCAACTATAGTAGCAATACTGGGGAAAAAAATTGCTCCAAGGATGCATTGCAGACATACCCACCTAAAGCAGAAGAGTACAAGGTAGCTAAAAGCAGAAAATTTCCTAACAGGCATCAAAGTTCAAAGACAAATTTACACTTCTTAATGGAAAATAAATGGATTAATCAACTACAAAGTTGTAGTTACATTCTGTTCCAAAATCAAAGCATCCTATATAATGCTAGCATCAGAGTCTGCTACAAATACTGATTCCTAGTAAATACCAAGCTGTATATCAATGTGGAGTTTAGTATTTTAAAATATATCTGACTGGGTGTTTTCATTAATAAACTGCATTGTTAAAATATTTACATGCAGAATACTTTTTAGACAATAGGGAAAGCTGGGGCTTAAATTCTTCCAGGTAATTGCATGAAGAAGGAAGGTGTTCTTCAGCTGAGTAGGGGTAAGTCCTCAACTAAGTAACTGTTCTGGCTGTAATTCATATTGAAACCAGCACTTGTCTCTCTCTTTACTGATCGGTGCTTTGTGTTACACATACCCAGAAGAGGAAAGGCTGATTAGCAGTAATGCAGTTCCCAAATGTAGACAACTAGATTTGTTCAAGGTTTCTGAAATAAGTTAAAATGGACAATGTTGTTTCCAAATGATGGAAACAATACCAATTCTCTTCAGTAACGAGCCACGTAGCTGTTTTCTAGAGTCTCAACGTCTTGAAAGCACCGTAAGTGTTTAGCTGTGCATTCTTTGCATCTGTGGAACACTGAAGGTGAAATTAAACTCTGAGAGAGTTTTTCACCTGATGTTAGCTGAGGGTCTTGCTCATGCCTGTATCTTTCTAAGCTGTGTCTACTGAAAGAGCAAACCTCATCATGTGAATATTATTGTTAGTGATGGATGGCCATTTCTTTTATTCCCCTTTAATGATTTTGATTTTAGTTCTGACTTGGGTACACTTGGTTTACTGTACTAGGGCCTGGGTCTTAAAGATGAATGGGCTTGACACTTGCATAGCAAGTCTCTCTTTTGTGTGGGAGAGCTGTAAGGGAACTTGTAGAACAGATCTCTGTTACGGAGACATGTTTCGTGCCTGTGTTATAACTTCTTGCAACATATAACAGTGATTGGACAGAGCTCACCTCTCTCAGAATTTGCACACACCTTCTGAGGGGTACAGAGGGCCCAATATGTCGACCAGACCCAACTCACAGGGAAGTCTGCTGCCTCCCTGGGGCCTGGGTGAGAGATGTCACCAGGAAAGTCCCTGGTCTGGTTCCAACCAATCATTAAGGTTGGAAAAGACCTTTAAGATCATCAAGTCCAACCATCAACCCAACACCACCAAGCCCTCTAAGCCATATCCTGAAGTGCCACGTCTACATGTTTTTCGAACACTTCCAGTGATGGTGACTCCACCACTTCCCTGGGCACCTTGTTCCAATGCTTGACCACTCGGTGAAGAAATTTTTCCTAATATCTAATCTAAACCTCCCCTGGTGCAACTTGAGGCCATTTCCTCTCATCCTATCGCTCTCTTTCAGCCTCTGCTCCTTAGATCCTGAATGAGGGAAAGGCTTCTGGGACAAATAACACCCACCTTCATCCCTTGTTGCTGGGAAAAGACAGTTTCAGGCTCCTTATGGAGGCTCCTCTGGACTGACTCTGCAGAAGGTCCACCCCGGACTTCCAAAGACAGACTGTACATCGCCTGCCTTTGCATGAGCAACTGTTTTTTTCTTTCCTAAAGGTTTTTCTAGGAACATGATGGGTCTGATCTAGGACTGTTCCCTTCCTAAAACATTACCGTGGTCACTGCATAGGATTGTGCTTAGCAAATGGAATGAGCAGCGTTGGAATAAAAACGCTGTAGAAGACGTCACCACGCTCTGGCTGAGCCCTAACTGGGCACCCGGAATGTGCACATCTCGTACCTTCTCACTGTCAGAGCTGGGATTCACAAACAGTGACTCAGAAGAGAATAAGACACAGCTCAGAGAAACACAAGGATTCTCAGTTAAAAGCTTCACCTGATCTCCTACACGTAGGGCATCAGTGAAACCTGCTGTTTTTAGACGCAATGTTAAAGTACATTTCTGTTAAGAAAACTGAGCCTGTGAACCACCGGGGTGGACCTTGGGACCACTTTCTATCCCTTCTTTCCACTTCGGACTGAAGAAAAATCCGTTTCTTCTCAGTAGGCAGCTCTGTGCAAACGGCAGCTGGGGAGGGCGAGGCAGGGCCGGCGCTTTCACCCTGGGGCTCCGAGGCCA
>NW_010539569.1:0-1836 GCF_000687285.1 Phaethon lepturus | reverse complement strand
CCTTTCCAACCTTAGTGATTCTGTGATTATTGTCATGTTTTATATACTGAGCATGACGTTATATGGTAGGGAATATCTCTTTGGTCAGCCTGGGTCAGCTGTCCTGGCTGTGTCCCCTCCCAGCTCCCCGTGCACCCCCAGCCTTCTTGCTAGCAGGCCAGCATGAGAAGCTGGACTGTCCTTGACTACTTAGCAACAACTCAAAACATCAGCACGTTATTAACATTTTCTCATCCCAAATTCAAAACATAGGCTCACACTAGCTTCTGTGAAGAAATTTAACTCTATCCTGGCTGAAACTAGGACAATTATCTAAGCCCTTTGCAACTATTAGAATGAAATAATTAAATTTAGTTTCAGGTGAGACTTCATTTGTGTTTTCAGTGCTGTTTAATGCTATTTTTGCATTAGGTACCTTATGTCTTTGTTATTCTCCTTTAAATAAAATTATTTAATTTATTTCTAATGTTCTCAAAATTTCACAAACCACTAGAGAAATTTTGAGGAAAGCAATTAAGGAGCCATGCCAAAATTAATGTTTATTCAGATTATCAAACAGTTAAAATGGTAATGGAATAACAGCAGTTAGAAAATCATAAAGAAAATTTTATTTCCTTGCCTTGCATCTGCAAAGCTAGCTCTGGCCTCATCTCAGAAGTTGACACTGACCTGTCCTAGATCTACTATATGGCAGGACATGAAGTTAGGATGCAGCTGAAGAGAATGTGTGCCAAACTACGTCCATGTTTCACATGTCAGTATGTCTCAGTGCATGGAATTTAAATCATCTACATATAGCAGCTTGATCTATTTGGTTGGCATAGACACCTAATGCCATTTAAGGTACCCTACGATAACCAAGATATGGATTGGCAGATATAATTTAGGATCTTTGGGAAACCTGCGTCCTCTCCATCAGCATCTGGAGACATGCAAGGTTCCACTCAACTAGTATTTGATATCTATAGTGGACAATTGCATGATGTCTCAAAAATGAAAAAGGATGAACAGTCCCACCTGATAAATCTGTATGTTTTGGCTCATTTTCATTATCTTCTGTTTCATCAAATAAAAGTATATATATCATATTTTCATTCTTAATCACGATGAAAACCAGTTTTGAAATATTGGACCTTATAGTGAATGATTGTGGAAGAAAAGAAGTTTGGATTTGTAACCAGTTATTTATGATATAAATGCGAACATCACAATAACTCTTACAGAACTTGGAAGGTGGAGCACTGGTTTCAGAAAGAAAGAGTTAAGTGACAAAAGCAAAAAACTATTCGTTGGACATCACCTGAACCAGTTGCAGTGTCAGCTGGTTCTAAAAACCTCTAAAAACCTTCCATGTTACTGACTCAGTTTAACATGACAAGAATGAAACCTTTCACCTTATTAGCCAGCATGTGGCCCATGAAAAAAAGTAAAGACATTTTCAGGTTGCTGAAGCTGGTGATGGAAGTTATTCAGCAGGGCAGATCTCTTGTGTTAGACAGCTTAGCAAGACGCAGCTGAAGTTTCTAACAGCTCGTGTTACCTAGTTCACTCCCTTTCTTGTCTTTCTGATCACTGCTTTGACAGCATCTACTATGTTACTGAAGAGCCCATTTTCATGAAATGGCTCTGTTGTTTTGGAGTGACAGTGCTTTTCAGTCATAATAGTAAATGAGCAGTTCTCTTCAGCATTTTTCTGAGAAGAGTCAAGGAAAGATAGTATTTTCAAAAAATTCTGGAATTATATTGCTGGAATTGTGGGATAGCTGTATAACTACTACTACTGCATTTCCTCCATGGGTCAGAATAAATCCTTAATAATAATAATAATAATAATAA
>NW_010539568.1:0-6341 GCF_000687285.1 Phaethon lepturus | reverse complement strand
GCCGCCACGCTCCTTCCTGCAAGGAGGCTCTGCCGCCCTTCCTCTTTAAAAATGATGAAACTAGGTTGTTTGGAGGAGCGTTACTCACAGTCGTATTTCACTAGATAAACCTCTAAGTTGGGTGTGATGCCAGGAAAGGTGTGAGGTTAAGAAGTCAGGGCGTCAAAATCTGCTCTTCCTACTTGATGAAAGCACGTACGAATTTCACTCTCAGACCATGACATGGGTATGTGCCTCCAGCTGGCCCTCAGCCTTTTGCTGGCACTACTTGCCTAAGGTTTATTGTATTTTTACACTTCTTGAATGACTGGCATGCATAGATCAAATCTTTGATGTATTCCTACCAACCCTGTGTGTGCGAACAGGAGGAAGTATAGAAGCACTCGTCAGGACAACAGTAATTACTTGCAACTTCCGAATCGAAATGCACAATTAATGCTGTGTCACATGCCAAGTATCGGTCACGCAATGAGAGGGTTGTGGTGGCAATTAGGGATTCCAGAGTTTTAGGGCAATTGCTGTGCCAAAAATCCCGCTCAGCTTGTACAAATTGTTCTGGGCAGTATTAATCCATCGTGCAGCATCAGGCAGAGGGACTGCTGGCAGCTCTCAGTAACTCCCTTGCAACCTGATCGCCAAAGAGACGGCAGTTCCTCTGCCCTGGAGCACACCTCTGGCTGACAAAGTAACCCTGTGCCCAGATGACAGCCAGCCCTCTCCCTGCAAAAACCAGTCAGTGAATACTGGAGGTCCTCCTGCCCACCTTTGCTTGCTTGAAGTCTCCTCCTATGCAACCTCCAAGAGCCCCCTGTGAGCTTCTCCCCTTCCGTGGATAGTGGGGAGCAGACGTGCAACAGGAGGCCCAGGGCTCCAACCCACCAACCCACCGAAGAGGAAGAGGACAGTGGTGGCAGCGCCTGAGCAGCACCTCCCTCCACCACAGTCACCACCAGGTTGTGTGAGTACTGCACACACTGGCGGTGAGTGTCTCTCCCCAACAGCACCTGGGAGGGGACCCTCTCACCTGTCCTTCAAACATGGAGGATGGAGAGCCCCGCAGGTCCCGTGCTCTGCCGTGCCTGAGGGTCTCAAAGCCTGAGAGATTCACAAAATCATGTTTCCTTCCTCTTGGAGTCAAACACGGACAGGTTTACAAACACCAGCAGCCCTTACCTGATGCCTGTGAGTTTGGGGAACAGATCTCAGACTTGCCTGTGCCATTGGAGATGTGTGAACAAAACTGATCTGCGCCTGCCTCAGTGCCCATGGCTCAGCGATGCTGTCCACTGAAACCACCGGGTTACGCAGTTTGTCCATGGGTATCCGACCTTCATTATTGCACATCCAAAATACCTGTCTTGATCTGAGGCAGCTTTGCAATGACTAAGCTTGTGAGGCGCCTTGTCATCGCAAATGACATCCCAAAGGACAGCACTGCCTGGCTGATGCCACCGCATTCGTCCTCTGGTCCTATTAAAGGTTTCTGGCATCACAGGGGTGCTGCCAGACGTGTTTGGTTTGGGAACCCAACCTGGGATCACCTGGTATTTGGGTTTTCTTAGCCATGGTGAACGTTGGGGCATTTTCAAGGTCGCCTCCAAATGCAGGGAAAGGCCACACTAGCTGCCTGCTGAGCAGGGAGGGTACAAACAAGTGGTGTCCCCGCTGAAACTGAAGTTTAAAATCACGCCACTTTTAATACGCTAAGGCACTTACTAAAAGAGGGAGCTCGGTGCCGGTGCAGACGGCGCGGCGCCGCGTGCCTGTCAGCGGGAGGAGAGGGAGGGGGGCGGTGAGCTCCCCCCTTTCCCCATTAGCACCGCTCCTAGGAGCTCCTTCTTTTTGATTTTCAAGACAGAAAACTTGTTTTTTCATCAAATGCCTCCCACCTCTATACCCCAAACTCCTCATGGGCCGTTACTGTTTTCCCTAAGCATTTTGAACTAAATGCTGCTGTCCCCAAGCCCTGCCGGTTACTGCTGGATCAGTTTATTTCACCTTCGCCCCTAGTGGTCCTCTTACAGTATTTATTGTTCCCACTATGAATAATGGGAGATGCATTTAATTCTGCGTCTTTTTCACATAGTAATTGTCACTAAACCTCTGAATCCTGAAGCAGCTTCTACCAGATGCTACAGCGGTTGGGCCTGATTCACAGACCACTGATTTCTTTCATTTTCTGGAAGAAATACAGGACTCAAGATGAACCAAATATTACATTCACTGCAGACTTTCCACAGGTCACTAAACCGATGTGTGCAAGTGCCATTATTATTCTGAACAGGGAGGCAGCCCCATCCCAGCATTATGAACTAGTTTGAGAAAATCGATGATTTTTTTCAGTTCAGCAGCTGAACCAAAATGTTAAGAAACAAAACAAATAAACAAAGATCGGTGTGAGCAGCATGTACATTTTGCAGGTATTTCTTATAGGTTAAAACAGCTTTGTCCACAGAAACCCTTCCATCAGACCAAAAGCAAAACATTTTCTTTCCTTGCATTTATAAAAACAAAAATAAAGAGAGGCTCCATACACATACCTGTTCCTGCACACCCAAATCTGTCCCTCACTAATAGTACCTCGCAGGTGCAAAAGATGGCAAAATAAGGGAAATTTAAACCCATATCTGCCATTTAGGGTCAGTGGAGCTTTCCCTGGAGTGGACTGGCCCAGAGAGGTTGAGGACGGCCATATAGCGGGGGGCCAAATGGCTTGGGAGAAACAGTAATTCCTCCGGCTCTTCTCCATGCAACTCCCCCCCAGCAGGTTTCCAGGAAATAATGTGAATAAAAGCCTTTGCAAGGAGAAAGGAGGGAGGGTCAGGGAGATGACACAGAGAGGACGATGCCAGCCCGCAGCACCTGACAAGCCCTCCCCCAGAAAGCAGCTGTGCCCGCCTTGTGCTGGGGGAATGAGAAGGCTCTGCCAGGACCTCAGGATCACCCGAAGCCTTGCCGCTAAATCATGTCTTGTTCGGGGATGCTCTCCCGAATAGCCGGGCAATAGCTGTTCATTGGCTAAACGCTCCCCAATGGGTGAGGTTTCATTTGGAGTAGATGTGAGTCTCCGATGCCTGAGGGTGAGTGTTTTCAGTGGTGCAAACTGCAAGAGGCTCCGAGCCAGCGAGACCAAGAGCATCCTGCAGCAACCCCCCTCCGTAGTGGGGAGAATTGTCACCAACAATTAATCATGGGTTTTTTGGTGGCTTGTTTTTTTTTTTTTCTTCCCTAGAAGCAAGTATTCGGGTCAAATTTATGAACAGTTTTGGGATGACTGAAGTACTTTTGGGGGAGAATTTGCAATTCCCTTCTAAGAAACTGCTGAGATCTACCCGTTCATTACTATTAGCAGCTCTGAGGATCCTTTGGGCAGGTGGAGAACATGTAGAAGAGACAGAAGTGAGACAAAACATTTTCCAAGCAAAGAAATAATTAGGGATTAGAGAGACTGATCCTACTGCGTAGTATAATTAGGAGATTATGGCGTGGCATTGGCCTGGATTAGACTTCACAGAAAAATCTCTACCCTGCTATATAAAAGCTTCCAGGTTTTGAAATGGAAACCTGTAAACAAAAGGTCTTCACTGTCTTAAACCTGTGTTCTACAGCATCCTCCTGCTGCTAGGCTTGCATGTTGAGGAGTCAATGGAAACTTAAGTGGTCTCCTGGGTTAGAGGCAGAGAAACCCCTGATGGGAAGTGACCACCAGCTCTGTCTGCTGCTTCCTCTTCCCTGCAGGGAAACTGGTCCCAGCTAAGCCTCCTCTGGTGTCCCCAGCCCTCCCTGGCCAAGACTTTCTCTGAGTCCCTCCCGGCTGCCAGCAGCATGGGGCAGTGGGCTTGAGGACCCCCTGCTCTGGCTTCTGGGCAGGTTCCTGCTGGGATCTCCCCTAGGGTTTGGGAAGAGGTTTCACAGAATCACAGAATCATTAAGGTTCAAAAGACCTTTAAGATCAAGTCCAACCACCAACCCAACACCACCAGGCCCGCTAAACCATATCCTGAAGTATCACATCTACACATTTTTTTAACACTTCCAGTGATGGTGACTCCACCATCTCCCTGGGCAGCCTGTTCCCATGTTTGACCACACAAAGGACACCCGCCACCCCTTCAGCCCTGGGCGTTGTGTGGGAGGACAGAACCACTCCCTTACGTGGTATCGGGGGCCAAGGAAGGCACCCTGTGGGCCAGTGGGCAGGGAGAGAGGGAGAAACCTGCCTGCGCACAGCCCCGGTATCGCAGAGCTCTGCATCAGGCAAGCCAGCCTCTAAATCAAATGAACACAAATAAAATTGTGAGAATCAGCTACACAGATTACATTCCCTTACCTCCTACCCTAAAGCATTTCTAAAATCAATAACTAAAAAAAAAAAAAAAGAAATCGTACCTGTAAATGGACCACCAGCAGGACAGGCTTGGTGTGCTTTTGGTACATCAGTTGATTAATTCTTGCTATAAGTCAATAAAACAGTCCAGTGAAGCATCCTCCAAATCAAGCCGTAAGACCAATGCTGCCATTCAACCGCAGTATTTTTTGTGGTGCCCCGAGCCGTACGTTCCCGGAGGAGCGGAGGGGAGTGGGGAAGCACGGTGCCCTCCCGCAGCTCCGAGTGCTTTGCCACGGGTTCCTTCATCACACAATATGGCTGCAGCAGCGAGGCTGCCCCGTTCACACGGCATCTTCTTCTCTCCCTGTACCATTTTTTTCTTTTACCTAGTAATAATTCTTCAGCACAGAAGCCACCTTTTTACTCTGTTATATCTATTAGTTGTTCACGGCAGTATAGATTGTAAATGCGAGCAACTCTGAGTACTTCAATTCCCTCATTATATACTCTCCAGCACACAGGTGGATAATAAAATAATAATCTGCATCTTATGGTCATTTAACAAGAATAAATCCGTGGATGAAGTGCACGTGACAAAAGCCCGGTGTGAGAAGGCTCTGCAGCCTCTGCAGATCCATTTTCTGCTTCTCTTTCTGCTGCTAAAAAGTCAATGTATAGTAAAGTTTCAACAGCTTTCACATGGAAGTGCCAGATAATAAAAGATGATCTTGACCAAATCAAAGGCTTCTTTTACTTTTGGGAGCACTGATTTTAATGAGGTCATTTGTCTTACTGTTGCTGGGCAATCACGGAATGAAAAATTGCAGAATTTACAGAAAATAGATAGTCATCAGCACATCATCTTGCCAGACTATGATTTCTCTGGAGACGAACGACTGTCAGATTTCCTCAGCCCAGGAAGCCAATTTGAACACTGTCCGTGGTCTAGGAATTTTGCTAAACTTCCCAGCACTCACACCAAGCCAAATATTCAGGACACTAAACCGAAGATATTTAAACATGTGACTTTCATTAAAAATTATTCCAGAGCAAGTGCTTGGATTCTCAGATCCATCCTCTTTTCAGGTATTACTCAGCATTGTTTTGCAATTTTATCTATAATATGAACTAAATATTTGTGATGCACCATAAGCTTGTATAATAAAAGTATTTGTCTCCCCTCTACATTGTATTTTCCTTGGTCAAGATTATTAACCCCTTGAGTACCTTGCTTAGCCCTTTGCTGTCTGACAACTCAAAAAGTTATTTGAAGTTGTAAGTAAAGAAGTAAAGGAAGATGTAGAACTATAAAAAGTAATCTGTATACTTCTATGAAAGCACCTATCTGGGGGATATTAAATGACTGCAATGTACAGTCAGGAACAAAAGGTAACACAGCAAATTGGAGCTGTCATTTCATCTCCCATTAAGAGATTAATTAATTTTCCTCTGACAGTGATAGCAGTTGAGCTTCAACATAACGACACGTGATACGAAAGCATAAAAGCTTCTTTTAAAAGTGCATATTGATAGTCATCTGCCTGGGATCATACAAAGCACAGTAGGTTCTTTTTTCTCACATTTGGCCCAGCAGGACCATTGGGTTGCTTCGTCAGAGGCTGCAGAAAGGCTCAGGAGCTCCTGCAATCCAAGCGCATCCCTAGCTCCAGAGTGGTGTTTTGGTTTTGCAAGGTGTTGAAGATCTTACTGTTCATAAAAAACCTGCTCACTTAGGGGAATTTTAAATGTGAGTCTCCTCACTTGTGCGTGGGACTAATTAACCCTGGGGAGAAACGTTGTCTTGTATATCTAACGAAATGACCCCAAAAGATCTGTATTTAAAAGAAAGCTTACCAACTGCGTGACAGCCCAGTGCTGCGTAATAATCCTGTCGCCGCTGCACGGTGGTTGCTTTGGGGCTCACCCAGAGCCCCGGGGGCAACTTGTTCCCCCAACACCCCCGACGATGCCACTTGCGCTGCAGGTCCCTGCTCAGAGAGGCCGGCGAATC
>NW_010539567.1:0-10793 GCF_000687285.1 Phaethon lepturus | reverse complement strand
GTTTCTGTGATTCTGTGATTCTGTGATTGTAACAACACTATTTTTGCTGCTATTTAAAGCGTCCACTGAGTCAGCACATGGAAACTTGGAAAGGTATGTATGTACATACAGGATCTTTTATAAGTGACAATATTTTGCAAGATGCTTAATGTTACTTCTTTCTTTAAGACATTTTATCACTGAAGCTTTCTACTTTCTATTCGCTATGTAATCATGCACATTTTCTTTGTTAGGGGATGAAGATAAATAGGCATTTTTATTATCTACTGTACTGTAATGGGTAAACATCAGTAAAAAACTGCATGGTAATGCAAAGCTCGAGAGAATTTTCTTTCCAAATGCTCTGGATATTGCTCTTATCCTTTTGAGCAAGAAGTCTACCTGAGAACAGTTCTGCAGTTTCCACACGGGGCATTTCACAGGCTTAATTAGAGAAATCCAGAAGTTCTGTTTGCCAAGACCTTTCTTCTGATAGACACAGAATCAGGGCATGGTTGAGGTTGGAAGGCACCTCTGGAGACCACCCACTCCAACCTCCCTGCTCAATAGGGTTAACTAGACCGAGTTCCTCAGAGCTGCCTCCACTCAGGTTTTTAGTATCTCCAAGGACGGAGACATTGCCTCTGTTCAACCATGCACACAAGGACTGGACGCTGACACAAAGACTGCATAATCATCGACTTTCACAGCTGAGAAGCAAGCAAAGGCAAGAAAACACATAAAATACATATGACTTAAATTACAGAACGACTTGCAATTTAGTACAACACCATCCTACCTAGCCATGCCGCAGAAATCACTGAGACCAGAGCGTATGTTCTAGTATAATCAACCTATTGTTTTAATGCAACCTTATGATTCACAGTTCACATGAAGAGTATCCTTTCCATGGTTTCACTCTAATAAAAAGTTAATGAAATAATCTTTTTAAGTATAAATCTCTGTTTTCCTGCTTACTTTTAAGAGCTAAGTAGGAACTACAAGCTGCATCCTACAGCCATGCTTTAAAGAATCCTAAAGGTTGCTGATCATTTGTGTTTCTTTAATACCTGATCAAAAGAAGAACAAGAATTTGCTGTCTCCCTAGGGTCACCCTAGTCTCCTATCATAACCTTAATATTCCTAAATTCTGGCATATTCTTCACCAGATTATAATACAACGAATGCATGAAATAATTTGAAATGTGCCAGTGAACAGAAAAAGAATTTGGCCTGTTGTCTGTGTCTTGTATTCACCTAGACACTGAAGAAAGGTGAAAAGAGTAACCTTTCTATTAAATTCCTTTTGAACATAAACTTCATTGCACTCACCTAGCTGAAATATAACTTAGGTTAATGGTGCCACCTGGTGACAAGTCTTACTTGCTGTTCCCATACCTTGTCAAGCGAAAAAAAGGAAATTCATCTTCCCCTCGAGAGCACCCACCCAAAACCAGCATCACCTGCCCTAATGACTTCTCCTAAGGAGCATAGTGTATTGTACACCTAGAAAGAACAATAAACAGTAAGAAAGAAAATATTTCTTAGCAGACTTTCATTTTAGACACTACCACACACTTTGAGTTATTAGCTTGTGAAGAGAATGCACTTAGCAGTACGCAAAGGAAAAAGGGAGAAATGTCACTGATTCATCTGAATCTGCTGATGACGGGGGAGCAGGGGATTTTGTCAAGCTCAAAAACTTCTTGTTCGCTGCGGCAGTGTGTAACTCGTCTAGCACCTCCTGGTAGGAATTTACTACCCCCATGACTGCAGTGCTTAAACAAAAAATGAGTGTTTGAGCCACGTGCTCTTTGCACCTTACCTGTCAGTGATAACTCACACGAGAAACGATTTCTGAAGCCATAAATTTATCCGTGGATCTCTCTCAATGTCACAACACTGATGAATATGATGACAAAAAATTTAAGGGGAGGCTTCTTTTTGTGGGGTTAGACTCTCGTCCTATTTCCTCAAGGTAAATTGGGGTTTACACTGCAGGTAACAGTACGTGGTGGGGGAAGCACCTGGGGGAAGAAGGGGGCAAGCATGGAAACCTTGCTCAGACAGACGTAAGGTCAGGGGATGGAGCACAGCGAAGACCTGGAGCCTGTTTGGTACCTGCCAAGGTGTATAACCAACCTTATTATATTGCCTTCTGTCATATGCATAAAACAGCAATCATTTTACATATGGATTGCTTTAAAATGCTAATATTTAAAGAACTAGGTAGAGGAAAGTAATAGAAATAGATAAGGGAGCTTGTATTTTGCAGGAGATGCCTGGGCGTGAAGTGGAGAAAGACAAACTTAACATCATGTCATCCAACTTACAGTTGTTATAATAGTTGAACAATAAAATACCCAGGATTTGGGTTATGGATCATGTTGATGATTTCTCTACCGCTTTTTTCATATGTAGAACATAATTTCCCAACTGTCACTGCACAACCACTTCAGCAGCACAAATGCTCACTAATCCTTCACATTCATGAAAAAGAGGACATTTAATAACAAAAAAGTTATTTAAAGGTAGTATATTTGCTTTATGGTTCGCCATGCTCTCCCAAAATTTGCTAATTTTTTGCTAAATTCAGCATTTTGGAAAGGCACGTGAAAATACTGGACAACTTTAACTGTATTAATGAAATTCTGTGCTCTTGAATAGAGGAAAAGTGCATCCCTTCACCTCCAGGACCCTTTACAGACTGGGATTTCCCTTCTATGGAACCTAATCAGGGGCCTTCTTAATTTAACAAAATAGGAATATCTCATCTGAATTATGGACATTTTTCTCTTAGAAGCCTACTTCTCATAATACAGTCACATGCTGCATATGCAAATTACACAAGTATCCATATGCTTAATTTATACGACTATTTAACCAAACTGGCATCATAAATATGTCTAGTTAGATACTTGCAGTAAGTGTGCAGCTGTCTGGAAGGAGGTACAAAATCACCATCAGTGAAATCCAAACTGCAGCTGTCATTAATCAAAGCTTTGCCCTTGAACATTCATCATTGTGATATTGCTGTGACAAAGTGGACTTTTACTGCCATTTGGGATGGGAAAATTTTACTCCCTTAAAATAATTGAAGTTCTCTAGTGGCGCAGATGCTGTGAAAAAGCCAGTTTTCTTGTTTGTTCTCAACACAGCAAATAAGCAGAGGCAAGATCATCAAAATGTTACAGAACACTAAAATTATCTGTAAAATGCTGCATATTTAAATGCTAAACCATTGGTATGTACAAAACCCCTGTTGAACGTATTTGTTTTTAATAGAAGTAATTGATGTTTCTTGGATCAATGAAATGGAGATGCAGTCAGGAAAGATTTGATTGTTAGGCCAAATGAAGATTTTTACAATATTGAAAAGCTGGTGTAGAAGGAGCTAAAAGTTCCTTGACTAAAAGTCAAGATGAGGTTCCGTTTCTAAACATATGCCATTCACTACATCCGTTGATCAGAAAAGAGCAGTGGCTGTCAAAATTATTCACCCAGTGGACTGACAGTGATGAAGAGGTCTGCACAGGCTCAGGGAATGAAACAATCCAAAGAGCTTCCTCATGGTGAATATGGCCAATATTCACATCATATAATGGTTTGGGTTGGAAAGGACCTTTACAGGTCTAGTCCAACCCCTCCTGCAATGAGCAGGGACATCTTCAACTAGAGCAGGTTGCTCAGAGCCCCGTCCAGATCACCCTGACCTGGAATGTTTCCAGGGATGGGGCACCTACCACCTCTCTGGGCAACCTGTGACAGTGGTTCACCAACCTCACTGTCAAAAATTTCTTCCTTAGATCTAGTCTAAATCGACCCTCTTTTAGTTTAAAACCATTACCCCTTGTCCTGTCACAACAGGCCCTGCTAAAAAGTCTGTCCCCATCTTTCTTACTGGCGTCCTAAGTCCTGGCAGGCTTCAATAAGGTCTCCTCGGAGCCTTCTCTTCTCCAGGCTGAACCCCCCCAACACTCTCAGCCTGGCCTCCCAGCAGAGCTGTTCCAGCCCTTGGAGTATTTTGGTGGCCTCCTCTGGCCCCGCTCCAACAGGTCCATGTCTCTCCTGTGCCGAGGGCTCCAGAGCTGGACGCAGCACTGCAGGGGGGTCTCCCCAGAGCGGGGCAGAGGGGCAGAACCCCCTCCCTCACCCTGCTGGCCACGCGGCTTTGGGTGCAGTCCAGGATACAGTTGGCCTTCTGGGCTGCATCAAGGCTTCGCTCTACTTCAACTATGAGCCACCATTCCTTTTCAAAGATGAATAACATCTTTCCAAAGATTTTGGTTTTCATTTAGTTATAAAGAATATATGAGCCTTATTTCATATGCATTGACTAGCAGTTAACCAGGTTCTTCACAGACAACATGATATTTGTCCATAGAGGTTTACAGGCCAGTGGATCAACTTGGATCCACTGAAATCAAATTTAGCCACAAGAAGAAGGTTTTGGGTGATTGCTATCAGGCATATTATTTAGGTTAGATGAAAGATGATACACTTGAACTAAATCAATGGGCATATCAACATCTGAAGAAGTGTCTGAAGGTATATTCTGACAATGCTTCTGAGATGTCTCCCTATACCCTCAATACACAAGCTGTGCCATGTAAATGACACATGCTTAGGACCATCTTCTATCACTAAGCTTGGATTCATACTTTAAAACTCTCTTAATGTCCAGAACTGAGCAGCAACATGCACCTATTTATGGGGATGATCCCTGGGCTGTGAATTGCTTGGGCAAATGCTGGTCAGATGGGCCAAAACCTTGTAAGAAACCACCCATGCAATTTTACGGTATAGATGATTGAGTCTCCCTGTGTGGAAACATGCCTGTTCCCAGGTTAATTCACTAACAGAGACATTCCCAAATACATTTCAGCTGTCATCAGGTCCTCAGAGAGTGGCTTATTGGACGGTGAGAGTGTGCGCATGGGCAGTTAGTTAACTTGCTGGAAATCCATACTCCTGCTTGCCTTGCAGTGACTTTGTCATGTAACCATACTTGAAGCAAACTACTGAGAATTTGCTGACTGCAGCTTCTTCTGCATCCGCGAGGCATCTGTTCAGCCTTAGCACTTGTGTATATTGCTTGCACACGAGATCTGCACCACTTTACTGGATGCTGTTTTATGAGAACATTATCCAGTTCAGAAGCAGCAGTGGTTCCCTCTCACTCTCAGCTGTGCAGTCCACCCACCAAAGGTTTCGAATTCACTTATGTTGCCGTTGGGATCCTTTAAGGATATAACTATGTAGAGCAAATTCTTGAAGTCCTTTCATTGCACTATGGAAATTGTACCTCAAAGCAAAATGTTGTGCTTTAGCCAAGAATTACTGTAAATCTATTGTGTACTGAAGGCCTCCCCAAAACCTTGTTCTTTGACTGACATTTGTCAAATAGCTTCTGGTTTGGGAAAAAGCATTGAAGTTTGTGACACAGTTCTAGTATATAGCAATATGTGATGAGCAATGGGCCCGAGATGGATGACTACCATGTCTCTCATGTCCAGCGATTTTCAGGGAAGGTAATGAACAGGAATTGTAATATTCTCTGAGACTCTTTTGCAGCAAAGAGGTCTGGCAGAGCAACTACCTCAAGCTATAACATTTTCCTTTTCATTATGACTACTTTCATACTATTGTTTTTCAAACAGATGATGAAGACTGGCACTGAAGAAACTGGAGGAAGTTGACAATTTGAATGAATGACAATCCTAAAAAACGCATTTGAGAATTGTGAAGAGCTTTCTATGCAGGGACATCCATATCTCCTATCCTTTGACAGAGCTTAGCATGTGTTTGCCTTCCATGATAATACAAGTCCTGTTTCAAAGGAAGGTTCTTCCAGAAACTTTCACATCAAATTTATTTGAGTGCAAACCTTGCAGCATATGAATTATGACTGGAAGATGTTGCATTTCTTGTATCTATCATTAAAAGTGGTGCTGGATGAGAGCACTTTGCTAGCACAGGTTATCTCACAAACCTGGTGTAACCGTAAGACACGGTATTATAAGTTATTTATAAGTCTATTCAAATTTTGAATCCACTTTGAAAATGTGTTTATCCCATGAGCATTGAGTATACATGTCCTAGCATTCCTATGTCTTCATTTCTAATTCTTTACTTACCATCTACATTCCTTAGCAAAAGTTCAGGAGTGGCCCTTTTGTTTACCCAGACGTCCTCCACTACCTTAGGGTTGTCTTGATTTAATGCCAAATCCCCATTTAAATGCAAAATATACCTGGCATAACATCAATACAGCACTATTACTGTATCGTGCCTCACAACCCCATCCCTATCTCTCCAGACATCCATCTCCTCACGACCTGAAAATCAATATACAAAGCTACAAGCACAAATACAAATGTGATGTTTGACAAAAGACCATCAGAGTTAATTTCTTAGACTTCACAGTGAAAGTAAAGCCAGCCTGCAAGAAAACAGGGTACAGAGAGAGAAACCCAGCAGTTCTCCAGCTTCATGGCCTTATTACAGGGACCTTCACAATACATCCTAATGCTACACCAGGAAAGTCCAAATTCTGTAGGCAATTGCTGAAGAAAACCCCGCAGCACTCTGTTGTGTTGACACAACTGACATCCTGGGGCTGAGGAGCAATCCGTCAAAGAAAGGGCAATACACCCAAAAAGGCACAAATGCCACCCTTCCATCTCAACTGCAGAGGCCAAATGTAAAAATGTAGTGAAGTGAAGAAGATACTTAACTCACAATCTCTTTTTTAATTTTACTAACAGGTTCTATTGATTCTCTACTTCAACTGAAATTTTAAAAGGAAGAAATGATCTTGAAAGAAAAGGTCATGAGTGACATAAGAGATAATAGAAAAGCAATGCAACGGGAAACTGGTGCTTGGCAGTAAGTCCCAAGCCAAAAAGTCTTACATGATAAACAAAACATTTAACAAAGCTAAACAAACAATGCTTGTCCCTTACCTTCCCCAGAGCCCTGTCAGTGACTTTATCTCGTTAAAGTGCAGATGTTCTTATCCAATATTTACTGTCCTGCTTTTAGGTTGCTCTAACAATTGCTTTAGTCCCAGACAAGTAGTCAATGAAAGATCCATATATTTTCATTTGTATGGAGTTGTCAATTGAGATTCTTATGTTGTCACCAAGACACCTCACTTAATCCCCAGGAATCACCAACAAAGCTTTTGAGAGATCTTGTCCTTCCTTCTGACATGCAAACCTTGCACCACACATGGGGCAGGTTTCCTTGGCTTGGTGCTTCTTATGTCTCCAGCTCAGACTCTTTAAGTAAAGAATACTGAAACTGGTGCAAAAAATCCATTGCACAACTAGATATAACCTCCCAACTAAAGATGGTTCCTTCTCCTTCAGGGCTGCCTGTTCAGAAAAATAAGGATATTTCAGAAACAATGCAAGCTCCACCAGAAACAGATTTTTAAAGCATGTTTTAAAGCAGTAGTTGTTTTCACTGTTCTTGTACATTTGCTGTTATTGTTCTGCTTTACCTGAATTCTTAGTACACAATTCAGCCAATCTAACCAGGCCATGTCAGCTCAGGCCAACAGGATCTCCTCCTTCCACTGACTACAGACTCATACCCTTATATTTAGGGGTATAACCCTGATTCCAAACACCAACCTAATTAAAGTGCAAATTTCGTGGACTGAATCTCGCCCTGCAGCTTCTTTGGGCCTGTGGAAAATGCACAGCTGTAGGGTACAGTCATCTAGGAAGATGTCTGCTCCTAGCTCAGCTCACAGAAGATGGGGAACTAAACAAAATCAGTGGATCCTCATCCACAAGCAGTTGGAATAATAGCACGTTTAGTAGAATATTAATAAAATATCTGGTTTTAATTTTGTACTCCCATGAAAATACTGATTCTTATTTCATTAGAGTCCATGAAGCTGGTTTATTCAATCACAATCACTAAGATTGCATGTTATGAGCAAGTACTACCCAAAGCAAGACTGGTAGTAAAAAGTCCAATAGATGGCAGCTTCATCCATAGATAGACATGCATTTGTCCAAACTGTAAGGCAAATAGTTTCCAGTAATTAAGAGATTTGTAAAAATAACAATTCATCATGAACAATGCAAAAATACAGAGCCACATATTTATTAAATTGTACACCAGTAATAGCTCATTGTCCCCTTCATATGTTCCAATTTCTAATTACTGCCTGCCATCTTCTGACCTACTCTTGCTCTAGGTGGATATCATAATGCCACCTTCCACAGCGAAGATAACACAGCTGAACAAGCATAGGGCCTTGACTGGGTCTAAATTCTCTCCAAGAGAATGAAGTCAGACAATGCTTGCATTATAACTTGAGCATGACAGCCTAAATCCAGATGATCTCATGGTATGATGTAAGCTTTGGATTCCTCAGTTAAGCTCCATGACGAGTCACAAGTGTCCTACAAGGTCTTTGGTCAGTCACTAAAGCCTTTGTTCAGATCAGCTGGGTTTTGCAATCTGTAAACAAAGTCCTGGCAGAGCCCTGGTCAGTTGGGCACCAGGCCACAAGGTTGGGGCTCCTCTGGGTGCTCCTGTGTTGTTTAGACATGGTCACCAGACACACATACTGGGATGCTGCTTAGGCGTCAGATGGAGACACTGAACTGTCACCAGATGCAGGGTTAGGGAGCACTGAAAACACAGACAACTAAAATTTCTTTTTGATGAAATGGAGAATATTAGTTACCTCTCTATTCCAGAGGAAGGTTGTGAAGGTGTGGTCTTCAAAATAAAGAGGCACTCCTCTGAAGACCATCTAAATCTCTCAGATTGGTTGTCCTTGTTGCAAACTCAGGTGTCAACTCACGAAATGTAATGTTGACCGCACAACAACACATTCATTTTAGAATGCTTTATACACCCTGTGTTATGGGCAAAAATTAACAGTCTAAAAAGGCTTTCTAAATCCTCATCTAATGAGACTCTATAAAGAAAAGCAGCTGGAGATCCTGCTCATAAACACTTTGCTATAATTGTAAGATAAGGAAAGGATTAGGGTTTCTAACTGTAATAAATTACCAAGCAGAAAATGAAATAAAATCTGACAAGGTCTCTCTACATTGCATTGTGTCAATACAATCTTTTCATATTACCATCTATAGCAAAATACCATGCGTGCAACTAATTAAGTGCAGAGCATTTTTCTCAGGTTAAGTAGAGCACCTACACTTCTGCAACTATCACACCTGTGGAAAGTCTGCCCTGATTCTGTTCCCATTCAAAGATGGGACGAGAACTCAAGTCAGCATTATAGCAAGTTTTTTGAGATCGCTTGCAAATTTGCATTTAGCAAATCGTCAAAATGACCAGGTACAAGAGCTCTAAATAAACAAACAGTGCTTTGCACAACCATAGTGCCTCTCATCCAAGGACTTTAGTGCATTTGATAAATATTAATTAACTCCCATACTGTTGCTGTGAAGTAGGCAAGGGATATATTTAAGTATCGCTTTTTTTTTGCTACTGAAATGCATTCCCCCTTTCCGTGCTTGAGCAGGATGCAGCAGCTGTTTAACAACACACATGAATATTAAACAAGAGTTTTAGAGAAGAAGTAAGGAATACTTAACCCAAAAGAAAACCCAGGGGGATTTACATGGGCAGAAAGCAATTACTTAAAGCAATGGCCCCCAAACTCCTTGGGTGACTTTGTTCTCCTTCAGCCACCTCCTTTTTAAATTTAAATTTGCTGTGGCTGTTAATAATATTGGAGACTCTTGTAGGCAGCCTGTCACCTCTGAGCTGCAGAGAGAGGAACACTGGCACAAAATCTGGGCCAGAATTGGTAGAATCTGTTTTTTCTTCTGACAAAATGAGGACTTAAGTCCTCAGGGGACTTAAGTGATCACAGCACAGCAAGATTTTGGCTAAACCATGACAATACCACTGAAAGAGGATATGAACATCAGAGGATATGAACTCCAACCTATCTGGCTGGAGTTCAGCCTTCAACTGAATTAGCCTTCAAATAGCTATTCCTTCCTCCCACCCAAACACTATCTAACTGGTGAGACCTTATTTTTAATACATCCCTCCCGGTACAGAGGACTGTACTCAGGAGCAATGGTCATCGGCTGGCTCAAGGTTTCTGCCCCATTTCTCTCGGTGGTTGCATCAAACGTGGATGGATTGTACGTGGCAGGGTACATCTCCTGCCAGTGCAGAGAAATTACCACCTGGAAGTCACAGCTTTGGGGAAAACTGTGGTTTGCACAACATCATCTCAGCCTCATGTCCTGCATTACGGGGAAAGCTCTTTAACAGTTCTCAGTGCATCATCTGCTAATACCTGTCTCAGCATGAAGACTAAGTTCTCACTCTGGCAGATGAAAACTATTAGAGAAGATTCAGATTCATAACAGATCAAAATTTGCCAAGCAGCCACTCAAAAACTGCAACAGGGATGTTGTTCTCTGTGTAGCAGAAATTAAAAAGAAAGCAGAGAGCTTTCCTTTACCATGAGACACCACCAGCCATTTCTTATTGTGACAAAAAGTGAGGTAAATCAAACAACCAACATTAGTTTGGTATCTAAGATTATTCTACAGATTTCTTTACTATCTCATCTCAGTGATTTCTGTTAGAATGGGTGGAAGCATTTGGCCAAGGAAATGTCCAGAGTTATCCCTGTAAATATGCCATTTAAATACACTTTGTGTACTTCAAATACAATTTTTACAGGCTTTTCCTAAACTGTATTTCAGAAATTTAGCCAGGTAGCCCATTCTGATAGGCTATCCAAATTATTTCACAGAATCACAAAATTATTAAGGTTGGAAAAGACCTTCAAG
>NW_010539566.1:0-10042 GCF_000687285.1 Phaethon lepturus | reverse complement strand
TCTTGTAGACGGGCGTCACATTGGCAAGCACTCTGTCATTAAAGATGAAGTTATAATGCAAGGTTAATTTCCCACTTCAACTCACATGCAGAGCCACCTGGCTGAGACCGCCAGGACACAGACCGAAGACTGCCTCAAGGTACTTGCGTGGGGAAACACTCATGACTTCCTTGCTTTCTAGGAGCTGAGATAGGAGCTTCTAAGAAATAGATTTTGAGGTAGAAAATTACATGCAGGGAACTGCCTGGATGAGCAAAAGTTCTTGCTGTTCCTGTGATTCTTTCCTGAATACATGTCATATCTTAAGAGAAGAAAAAGATTTTCTTGCAAAAAAGATCCTTTTATTCCCATGTTAATGTGTCTGAACTCTTTATGCTCAATCCTTTTAAAAATAAAAAAACCAAAACTGCTTCTGGAAAGCCAAGAGTCCTACTGGTGCTTCAATACCTGAGTGCAAGTGCTGGCTTGTATGATTAAGTAACCTGTGGAGTTCTTAATAACAAAGACAATTATAATGCCATTTTCATAAAATCAGTTAAACTATGTCTTGAAACTATGTATGTGAAAACTAATATTCAGATAGAAATGAGCTATTTATAATCTTCAACTTCAGTTACTACGGTGGGACTTGACAAACTACTTTATGTTCTTATTTTTTAGGGTATACAATCTAAATTATCTTTTTGCTGAGGTTATCTACAGTTGAAATGCATTACCTTAAAAAAGAAAAAAGGTGACTTTGTTAAAATCAGAATTGACAACTATCGACACTACTTCTCTTGGCTATGACAAAAATTCTCAGTAAACTAACCAGAGCAACTTTCTAAAAGAAATTCTGCAGCTACAAAAATCAGATACACTATGAAAGGAAAAAAAGGGTGAAGGTATTTTAAATTTAAATTAAAATTCTAAATATGAACTACATCAAATTCCTTTAACGAGAAACTCCAAAGCTCCCAGCCTGCTAGCAGGAACCCAGAAGCTGAGGGAGCATCCAGGGCTTACAGGCTCCCTGCCACATACCCAGGAGCAGGGCTGCAGGACTGGGGGTGATGCCTGGCCACCGCAGCCCCACACCACTGCAGTCCCTCCAGCCGTTACCCCATCGGGTGAGTGGGGCTGGCACCACCAAGGCAGGTTTCTGCTGGAAACCCCTCTGTGTCCTATCAGGAATTTTTGAGGACTTCATTAAAATCAGTAACACAAAACACCCCACAGAAAAAAAAGCCAACCATGTTTAGATCTGAACATTGCAAATAAAACTGACCATAGAGCACTGTATTAGTCAAGCAGCTCTTTACATCTTACCCTCCCTACCCCCATAACAGGGTTATAGCCTGCCTAAACTCTTTTATAATAATGCCAATTTTGAGCTCCTGATGCATTTTTTAAGATTTCAAGGTCTGGAGGGGAGGTTGCAGTGTTCCTGCTCTGAATATCCAAGCCTAACTTTGTGTCCTCACTAACTCATTATCATCACTCCCCACATCTAAACAGACACTGACATGCCCACATTCACCACCCAATTTATATTATAATGCAGTGTCAGAAATAATTGTAAGGCATTTGTTTGTCAAGCAATGTTTTGGGGGTTCACACATCTTTCCTGACAGCTTCTACTCTACTGCTCCTTGCAGAAAAACTAGTACCCGTTATGGTCTGTGTAGCTTAAACTTGGAAAGAAGTGCAATCTTCTCACCTTTTGAGGCACCAGATTATTTTGTCACTACGTTTATTTAACCTCTTCTCTTACTTTTCCTCTATGAAAGAATGTTCTCTTTACCCAGCATGGGGATAATAGCTTTGATTTTTTTTAAACCAGCAATACTTCTCTTCTACAGAGCTTTACTCATAATTTCAATTACTTTTGTAACAGACAGCAATGGAAATCTAGCAAATTTTCTCCAATATGTGATGCTATTCTGTTGTCAAAAGTGTACCTGGAGATACTTGAAACTCTTCTCAAGATCATCACAGCATTAATGGTTGAGCACACTGCATAATCCTCTATTATGGTTGGCTGAGATATGCACAAAAAGATTTCATTACTTTTAATAATAAAATTTTATTTCAAAATATAAAAATCAGTGGAGCATTATCTCATAATGCGGCTTAGCCACATCACTGCCTTATTAAAAATACAATCCATTTCAGCTATTGAAATCCTTCTCAACCCTTATCCTCCCACAGTTATTACAGTGCCATATTTTGTGGCAAGCTTGAGTATTACCTTTGGGATGCTATAGGAATGCTTGATATCACATTTCTCAACAAGCACTTTATTTTCTAACTATATGGAAAAGATGATGCTTAAGTTGAGATATTAATCACAAAAGAGGTAAGAGGTGCAAATATATGTCCTATTGACTGACAGAGCCATCTTAGGCAACACCTCTTTTCATTACCAAATCTCCAAGCACTTTACAGTTCCATAAACCATGATGTATCTTCTCCTTTAATCTAGGGAAACTAAGGCAGAAACACTAACGCACTCAGATTTACAAAAGAGGTCAGCCCTCACAACCAAGTTTCAAACACTCGGTACTGAAATAAGGAAGCTTTCACGATGTTAAAACTTCTAAGAGCTCAGTACGCAACATACTGAAGATCAGTGGCTCCACAGCTCATGCAGAACTTGCACAGAATCGAGGCATCTACTAAATGCCTGCATCTGAGACCTCAAACCTTACTATCCTTGGTCATTCGTACAGCCTACAATTCAAGGCCATTAAATATACTCCAAGCCTTCCAGCATGCCTACATGTCCGGTATAGTGTTTTCCCTGTCCACAACACATTACAAGGGCTAAACACCTCATATGAGCTCCTTTAGATTCAATAAAGAAGCATCCGTATGACTAACACCACTTCTATCCCAATTTTGGAGGCGTGCCCAGGAAAGATCTAACATATGAACAACACACAGTTTATCGTAAAATGCAGCAGCAAGAGTCCTTTACATTAAAGGAAACATCACAGAGTGTTACTACCTACTTTTACAAGGAAAATTAGCATAGTCCTTGAATTTAGCTTTTACACCTCTTCATCAGTGCTCTCTTCATCCTAAAACAGATTTAAATTTACATTTCTAACCTTCCAAAGAGGTTAGAAATGTGGCTACCATGTTGTCACCAGTTACTATTTAGCTGAAAGCTAGAAAGCGTGCACTGTCCAAAGCTGTAGAAAAGGTTATAGCTACATGGCATTTGTTTTGAAATGGGAAAAACTTCACTATATAAAACAAATTCCTTAAATATACCCCAGGTATTGATTTAAGATTTCCTGATGTCTAAGCAAAACCAAGTATTAATAGAGATTAAAACTGTACACATACACAAACAAAAAAAAAAATTCTCTTTAATTGGTGAAAAACCTGTATGCCCTTTTAAAAAGAATAACAAAAGAGAGTTTTTTGGAGGGGAAAAGAAGAAAATACCAGCTCTTTTCAGTGGCACTGCGCACCAGTAACCTTCCAGGTCACCAGTTCCAGCAACAATTGAAGGTAGTTAACAAGTGGCTGCTGTTGAGAGTCTTAAGGAGTTAGTTTTCTACAATCACTCTCTGTACAGCAAATGAGCAAATGTTCACAATCAAGAAAAACCTATTAGAAATCCTACCCTTGGCAGACATGGTAGAGAATAATGAAACGGGAGGAACATAGGAATTGAAGGATTATTCACTGTCTAGCACTGGAATTTTTGACACGAAGAAGAGAGAGAGTAAACAGGATGTGGTGTGAAACACTAAGTTGCTGTATTTCTGAAAGGGATTTCCTGGTCAGAAAAAAGTGCAACATGGAACGTGCAGCACACACTAGTGCATTCAGTATCGCCATGAAACACCAGCACGACTGCACACGCACCATGCAGACGCAGTGACCATTTGTCTGGCACGTTCTGAATGTCCAAAAGCTGTCAGAACAAGTTGCCAGGCATCCAGAAAGGCTAGACGAAGGGTCAGAGCCCTTCAACTCTTCTTATACAATACTGCCAGGTGAAAAAGAGGACTATCTCCAATGAAATCTAGATGTATGACAGCCCCAAGTGTAATTCATATAGGGTTATTAAGGAATAAATGTTCCTCAGTATCCTCCTATGTAAATACTATTACTCTAAGATAAGGATGCCTAAGGCTGCCTTTTTCCTGCTGAGGGTAATTGGTTACACTTATACAAGTCCTAAGCAAGCAACAGAGTTAGGCATGTAGAAGAAAGATGAAAAACAAGAAAAGCAATGTGGGCAAATAAAAGCTTGTCTAAACATATGTAGGTTCTTACTGAATTGTTTTGGAATAAGAAACTTCAAGTGTGCAGGGATTCGGGAATAAAAGCTCCTTGCCCCTATTTATTGTAACCCATGGTCAGAGAGGTTCTGAGGATGCTCTAACTGTAAGGATCCATTTATCCCCAATAGTGCCTTCAGAGTAATAAAACAAGGAAGTAATGTAAGAAGAGGTGACAGAGAATAGCAGAAGTAAAAACCAAAACCTGTGAAATCTGCCCAGGAAGATGAGTAACTCTAGTACTTAATAACTAAGAGCTCCATCCTCTCTGAGCACATCATTTCTCTTTGCTTAAAAGTTCTAAGAATGTTCCTTTCTCTGTCACTTGCATGGTACAGCAAGAAATGCCATGCTGGAAAGGCTGAACTCTGCATGCTGCTCAAAGTTATTTTTGTCACACTTAAGGCTGCTAAGGAAGGTTTGAAGTGAGACTGTTAATCTGCTGCCTTTTAACTGATTTTTGTTTGGGGGTTTTTTGGTTAGTTTTTTAATGTATGGAATAGGCACTCACCGTACAAAGTAACTTTTTGATATCCAAATTCATGAATGCTCTGACAAAATACAAGAAACAAAAAAATCCAAGGAAATAAACCCACTCTATAAGAGCTCTAGCATTGTTTAGAATTAATATAATCCAGTCGTAGGTACTCTTTTCTTGACGGGAACAAAGATTTTTTTCTTTTTTTAAAAACAACCTCCTTCCTATAACAGCATCATGCCAGAATCAACAGCATCTCCAAGAAAAAATAAAAGGTGGGCAAAAGTACAGAAGAAACAATGGGAAAACCTTGTTCTCTAGGGGTATAAAGTAAAGACCTCTAATTAAAGTTAACAGGATGAAAGGTAAAATACACATATGGGACTGAAAAACTTTTCGCATAGGTAGAAGAATACAAAACCCCTTTCTTTCAGAACAACATACTCAGTAACCCGTGTTGAAGCTGTTGGCTCCATGGGAAAGGGCTCACACCTGAAATATCATTCTAGGTGATCTCAAGAGAGGTCAAGCACTCAGCTAAAACAGACACTTACTAAGTGCTCCTGATACGGAACCAGGCAGTACAGTTTGGGTGGGATGCTCATTGAAGACTGTGATGTTGCCAGGCTGAGCCCACCTAAAAGCTGCCCAGGACTACAGGTCAGAGTCACCACCAAGGCCATGCAGCTCCCTCCTTACTGCTCTGCTGCCTGCTCATCCCCTGGTGCCACCTCTGGATTCCTGACAGCACAGGTACACCAGCACAGGGCTCCAACTCAAGAGAAAGCTATTCACGTTCCTGGTTAGGTTAGTTTTCTCATGGATTAACAAGTTAGATCAGCTCCCTGTGCAGTTGCACAAACACCAACACAAGCGAGGAGGAGGAAGGGAGCCCTTTTCAGCAGCAGTGAGCCTAAGCAGTGAGTTCAGCCATCTCATGTAACTGCACCCTCAGACTACATTTCAATTCATTCCTTCTGCATACTGCTCTATGTCACCATTTCTCACTGCATCACTGACATAAAACGCTTAAAATGTTTCATGTAAAGTTATCATTAAATCTTAGACAGGTAAGCGGCATATAATTCCAAACAAGCCTATTTGGCTCATTTTAAAACTTTAGCAAAGATTTTACAAGATGACCATACATCTACATCTGCGAAAAGCTATGTGGCATACACCGGGAAATGCACTCAGGCTCTCTGTTCAGTCAAACTTTGACCTTGTCACAGCTGTTATTTCAGTGCGTACTGAATGCAGGTTAAAACAAGAAAGTTAAAAAAAAAAAAAGAAAGAAAGAAAAGAAAAGAATACCAACAAAAAAGCTAGCAAGTCCATGTAAGGTATCCATGCTACACCGTAGGGTACCTGTGTGTATAAGTGTCTTAGATTTAAAATCTTACAAAACTTTCTGTCATAGTTTATAATGACCTACCTTTTTGTATGTTTATGAAGTTTATTTAATCCTTCTGTGCCTTTTCTTCTAATAGCAAATGTTCTAAATATATTTACAGTTTACAAGCTTTGCCTTTCAACATTTGAAATACTATGCCATAGGGAACTTCTTGTAGGAAATGTGTTTAACAACAAACATTGTTTTTACCTCTCAGAACAATTTAATTTGATGAAAGAAAATGTTCTATGCTTTTCTAAAACACACTATCTGCGCTTTTAGAGTTTCTATAGCTATGCAAATATCCACTAGAATTTAAAATTGAGCCTTAACTAAGTCACAGTTATCATACAGTTGTTACAATAAGCATTAGTTTGACAGCGATGCAAAAATACAAGTTAAAAAAATCATTGTAACTCTTTATCATAAAAGTTTAAGACTCACACTTAGCTAACTTTGCATATGAACTATCACTGTAACTAACTCATTATCTTGGATTAGCTGCTATAAATATAGGCCAACCTAATCAAATGTCAGTGTTATCTAGTGTAAAGAATCATCCTGAATTAAATTCTATAAAACCCCATATGTTTGGGTAGGGCAGAAACAGACAAAGGCTACCAGGCATAAAGAAACATCAGAGACCATGGCAGTTGCCATAAAATTTAAAACAACAAGGAAATAATTGTGACTGACATTCAATCACAAACAGCAGAAGATCCGAGTCTTACAGCTGTGGTAAAAAACAAGAACAGTGAGATCCCTCCACTAGCAAAAAATCCTTCTCTGAATGAAACCCTAGAAGTACCCCCAAGTCAGACATATACTCAACCAGAAGCCTCATCCATTATCACCTATCTCCATTTCTCTTTCCAAGCAATTATGACAGTCTCTCAAACTGTTACACATTCATCTGTTTTCTGAAAACCTTGTTTTTCCTCAAGAAAGTAACAAGTACACATGACATTTGTATTTGCTATTCAACACAGGAATAGCTTTAGACTGTGCTACAAAGAGTTTCAGCACAGAAGTAAGGGTTTCCAACAGCTACAGAAAAAGGTTAAAAGTCGCAGTGTGCCAATAGAACCATCAGAAATTCCTTCAAGATGCTGACAGCCTGTGTAAAGCAGGGGGGAATTGGAACACGGAGGGCAGGAGCACCCCTTTCAGCCCCCTGCTACAAAGCTGCTGTGGCTGCACTGTCCAAGTACGCTCTTCAGTGGGAGCAATCTCTTGTTTCGTTAACGCAGTGGTTCAAGTGATTTCCATCAGCTCCCGTCCCTGTTTCACTATCTTCTCCTATTCCATGGGAAAAGTTATGTCACAGCAGGCATGGTAGCAATGTCCTTATAATACTTCACCACGCATTTCCTTTCAGTTGATAGGAATAGTGCCACTGCACAGACAAAACAGTGCCTGCAAGAAATAAGGAGCAGGATAAAAACCAGATGGCTGAAGTTAAGCACAGGAAGACAGGAGCAATGCTTGTAGGGAGGAGAAATCATTTTGACGAGCTGAGACTATGAGCTCTCCACACAAAGGGAACATAGCCTGCCACTACACAGCCTGCAACAGCATAAATATGAAATGAAATTTGAATGAAATATTATCTATATCACCTAAAGGCTGAATTCTTTTCAAGCAAGTACCAGATGAATGTGACACACATTTTTTTTAATTTCACATCAGGCTAATGCAGCTTCAGCTGTTTAGATGACTACCTGTCAACCACAATCAAAAACACCACTTTGAAAAATGTGAAGTGATCTGTAACACAAGTTGAGAACACTGACAGCATATTCCACTGTGGTACATCTATACCTTCACAATTTGCTTCCAGGCTGGTATGGTACAAGCCTTGGCAGTGATAGGCCAATCCTATGTCCCAATTCCCCAGCAACCACCTCCATCCATACAAAGATGAACGTTATCAGCCAGGGAAGAACCGGAAACACCTATTCAGCCCAGACTGTATGTAACATTGTGTCCAACATGGTTCAAATGTTTAAATCTTGCCAAAAACAGTGTATTTTAATTCTTACTAAAATGATGCGAACTCTAAGAACCCAGCATAGAAGAACTTCAAGCATAAATTATGATTCACAGTATTCTCCCTGCCCTTGCTATGGTTAAAAAAAACCAACATCTCAGTCAACACATTTAAAACATATCGCTCATCACCATCTACAGAGCCTCCACATGAAAATTTTAAGAACTGAAAGCAAGGTCTTCTTGACATTGCTTCCCAAGGTATCGCATAAATATTGCCATATCAAGAACAGATTCAGTAATACTAATTTTTTAATTAGCAATTTGATTAGTAAAGGTAGCAGGCATTGACCCAATGAGCTTCTGCACAGTACTTGTCTTGGGACTGTTTTCCATGCCATTTCAGTTAAGGAATTCCCAAAATATACAGCTAATATTGCATTAATATAGCAGCTAATAAAAAGATTAAAAGTTATGTTTTGAAACCAGGGGCTTTTTTTTTAATATAGAAAATAATCATCAAGCCATGGTGTTTCTTCTAAGATCCCAGAGGAATCCACTCTTGCTCCTGCACTACATATTCTTAAATGACCAGGAAAATCCAAACCTTCCGCGTGGAACAGATGGCATGATCTTCAATAGATGATGAGAATTGGTGAAAGTAATATAGAAAGGACATTGTCACCGACTTCGATTGAAACTAACATAGCAACATGACGAAAAGCAGTTCAATGATTAGGAAGAAAGATTAGAAAGAAGGGCAGGAGACCTTACTTTGCCATGTAAGCAACTCTGCAGAGAACCCAGCTAAACATAGCTTCATGGAGCAAGGTTTTGGCCAAAAAAACTAACCATCCTTGCAATTTTCCATGAAACAAGGAATCTAGAGCCTCACACCCCAGGGGGGTCCTATTATCTTCTTTCCTAACATTGACTTAATTGCTTCTAAAATGCAATGTCCGCAATTCAGGAAGGGTGACAATTAATTGGAGAGGATCCAGGAGAAAACTGAGAGAATAACTGAAGTTTAAAAAAAAAAAAAAAAGTAATGTCTGGTAACAAACTTCAGATTATTATTTTTCTTAAGAACATAAAGCAAGAAATTAATCAAAATCCATAAGAAGTCATACTCAGGAAAGCATGAGTTATACTGGGATTTTCAGTGACAATGAGGCTATTACAAGATTCAGTGGCTAGAAACTAAAGGTAGCCCTCTTCAGATCAGAAATAAGAAACAAAATACAAATCAGCCACTTGTATACTTTACCAAGAATTGTGCTGAATTTTGCCTCATTGGAAATTTTTAACCGCACCTTCTAAAACGTAAGCTGTAGTTTCACACACAGATTGAAGAAAAAAAAAAAGGTCCTATGGCCTGTGTTATGAAGAGGTCAGACTAGATGATTGCAACAGTCCTTCTGACTTGATAATCTATTAATCTTATCAGACAGATCAGAATACACGCCTGACCACTTTCAGGACCGAATGCAAAGTCATCTACAGGCACGCCTATTTTGACTGTGTGTTTTTAGCCTGAGACTATCTTTTACCTTTAAACGTCGTCGAGATTGGAACTGCAGATATATCAAGCTAGAGACATAAAAGGCAGGCGATAACAAAAATCTAATCACCTAGAAAATACTCATTCTAGTTGGCAGAGTTATACAATCAAAAAGCAATCCTAAGCCAATTAGATATCCTGTATTTTTTCCGCACTTCCCGGAACTTCACAGAACTCTCCGTGGGACTGAGTCGCTCCAGACAAGTTTTAGCTGAGAGGAGGCTCCGCTCGCCCGAGAACAGCGCTTTAGAGGAAAGAGGTTAACCAGCCTGAGCAGAGCGAAAAACAACGGAGAAATAAAGGGCGGAGTGGGGATGCTGGCGCGGCGCTGGCCGCCGCCG
>NW_010539565.1:906-10259 GCF_000687285.1 Phaethon lepturus | reverse complement strand
GCAGCATCTGCCGAGCACGGCGCACCGCCTGCACGCCGCGCCGAGCCTCCTTTCACACAGCCGCACGCGGGGCTTGGCAGCAATTACAGCGAAAGAGCTCTTCTTTCAGGGAAAGGGATAACACTCTGCTATGGCATTCAGGTTTTAAATCAGACACTCCTGCTTCCATTTGTGATAGCTAACGGTGCTAAAAACAGCGCTTTTCTATCGGATGGGCTGGAGTTACAGGTCACCTCATCACAGCAGCTGCAGCCAGGTTTCGTGTGTGTAATATTGGCCAACGGGTCCAGCGCTCCCAAAAGCCAACGGTCCGTCCGAAGCTTCTGTGACGGTTTGTTACCACCTTCTGCAAGCGGGGCTTCGCTGCCGCTCTAGGCGCACACCGCTAGAATAGACCTTGTAGGCAGACGAAAACTAACTAGGAGAGAAAATAGATTGATACTGAGGCAACAGAAGGCTCTCGTTATCCCACAAAAAATGAAGTTGGTGAGTTAAACGCATTCTGTCCTCCTACTCTTTGTGCTTCACCATCTACTGTTAGTGCTCCTGGGTCTGAGCTGGGGAGGGGGCAGGGGGCAAGGCTAACGAGCGCAGCGTATTTGCTCCACATGACTGGAAAATAAAGAATTTGTCGTTCGGGGCTCGATACACCAAGACTGCCGACAGCTGCTGCGTGCTGACGCTGAGCAGTTCCCGTCGCCCTCCCCAGCGCCCCGGCACGAACCACCCGCATCGCTCTCCTCCTTCTCCCCGGAGACCTCCGCGGCGGCAGCACGTCCTCGCCTTCCGCACGGGAAAGGTGCACGGGGCATAGCTGGAACCGGCTGCCTCTGCACTTGCACATGCAAAAACTGCAAGGCAGTTTCTTCTATGTAGGATGAGTTCATGTTTTGTTATCTGTTTTGTTTTAAGTAACAGTGTGGTTATTCCCAAAATGAGTTTATGCTAAAAAGAAAAAAAAAAAAAGTGGTGCTTATGTTGTACAGATGCTTATCTTTCCTTGAGACACTCTAGCTTTGGGGCAGAGAATTGAAATATGAGTGTCCATGAAACTAGTTATGGGCTATTAGTTATTGGTTAACGGGCTAAATCACTCTCCATGAAAAATTACCCCCATTTGACTTTATCATAAGCCTTTTGCCACGTAAGCATGCTTAGAGGAGCTAGAGATCCATTAGTTAATACCTGTTATTGTTGCCTCAAGCAGCGTTAATTTTGACGGAGCTCAGGCAGTTGGTTTTCCAATGTAATTATTCCCCATGGAATACACATACATCCACAGCCAGGGGCTCCCAGAGACACCCAAGTCCCCAGGTAGGTTGTCTAGTGTCACCCAACAGTCATTAACGGCCAGTTTGGGCCTTTTTAGGGCAGGATCCTTCACTTCCCTCACAGCCCCGTTGCCCATCGTGGACGGGCTCTGTGCCGGTCGCAGCCCCCTCCCAAGCGGTTTGGCTCATCGGGTCCCAGCCCGGCCTCTTTTTACCCCGTGCCCCTTCACGCAGCGACACGGCACAGCGATGCGGGCGCACAGTTTTACACCTTCCCCTTTCGCCATCTCACCCTGCCGTGAAACCGCCGGGTCCCAAGCCAGCGCTTCACCTGCGCCGGCGGCTCGTCACGGCGGGCCAGCTCCTCATCACCAGATCCCCTCCTCGGGGATCCCAGCGTCTCCTTCACGCAGCGCTGGAGAAGCTCCCTGGGATAGGCACGTCCGTATCGGCAGCCCGAGGGTACCCATATCTGCCACCAAAATCAACTGCATTTCCCTGGCTCTTGGGTGGATGACATAGGAAAAAAAAATAATGAAGCGTCCCTGAAGATACTGACTGTAACTGCCACCAGTTAAAGCTGCCGGGGAGGAACAGAACCCTACGGCTTGGCAATAAAAGGCATCTGTAGTTGTTCATAGATATTTTCAGGGAAAAAAATATGAATATTAATACTAAGCATTGAGATAAACAGTTATGCTACATTTGAAAGGATGCTCTATTTATTCTAGGGATTTTTTAATTATAAAATCAATGAAGTGTTAATGATTTTAAGCATTAGTTCAGCTCACTAGGAGTTCCAAAACAACTTTTTTTAGTCTATGGTAAATTCATAAGCTGCTCAGTTTGACCAATTTGTCAAGACAATTTCCATTAGTAATCATGAATATTTAATGAAAGGGAAAACTGGCATGAGCAACTTCACTTAAGCGACTAATGACTTACTGGAAAACAAGTAAGATACATTAATATGCCACTTCTTTAAGTATTTGCAGAGCATAACAACCCAAATATTTCAGTAAAACCCTTATTTTACTCTGTCTTTATTTATCTATGTATTGGCCATTGCAGATAGATGTCAGCAAATCAGCTCAAAAATAAACACTTTTCTGGTTTAAACTAATCACTACTTCTTGTTTACGCATGGCTTTCGCAAGAAGACCTAAAAGTATCTCCACCTTTTTCATTTCTAAATTAGCTAATTTGCTTGCTCGTTTGTTTAAAGACAAATACAAAGGCCTTATGACTATAAAGCACTTGTTAATGTACACAGAAGGAGAAAAAATACTCCAAGGCACTGAAAATCCAGCTCAAGACCCAGGAGTTGTTCCAGAAGATCTTAAACCACAACAGGCTACGAGAGCAGCTGGCAGATATAGCAGGCTCGCTGCTCTCCAACCATCCTTCGGTGCAACGTTCCCCTATGAAAACAACATCAACATCAGCCTTACGCTGTACACCTCGGGGCTTTTTAGGGAAAAATACTGGCAGCAACAGAAATGCAGGCATGGAAGCAAGACTGTCTAACGATGCAGCCCTTTATACGCGGAGATGAGCAGTGAGTGGTGTCGGACTTTTTGCATGTGCTGTTCTTTACTGTCAGCCATGAACTTAACTGAGACCACACCAAAGATGCTTGGACTTCCCCACTCAGCCTTTCTCCTGTTGCCGGACTCCTGGGCAGACCACACTGCCGTGTCTCCACCTCTTAACACTGCGGAAAATCCCGCTTTCCTGCAGCCCACAGGCTTCTCTGCCCACCCTTCCAGGCGGTGGAGATTTGTTCTCGGAGGGTAAGAGCTGGTATCAAAACTTCTGGCTCTGCAGGGCCTGCTGACACTCTGCTTCTCTTCAGAAAGGTCTGTGGGTTTGGTTTTAGGGTTTTTCTGGTCTCCGATGGCGGCACAGGCAGTGCATGCCCTAGAGAGCCAAGCCCATCCATATGCAAGGCATCTGCAAAAAGTTATAATTCTGATGAACACAATTATATCCTTTTGAGGAGGAAATCAGCGTTTCTCCAGCAGCAGCTCTCTTCCCAACTGACCTCCCTTTGCCACAAATTTCTTTTGACAGGCGCTCACAATTACTAAAGTGAAAAGCTGTTTCCTTTAGTCACTATCCCCGTAAAATATACTGACTCTCTTAATTACATGCTTAGGTTTTTTCCAAAGGCTCTACCCATGCATGTAGGCAATAATTCAAGCTCTGAGACAAGGGGCCGTGTAATAGAGCAAGAGCAGCACAGTCGGGTGGAAAACAAGCCACTCCAGAGTCCACAGGAGCCCGGGGACTGTGGTGGGGGCCGGGCAGCAGCCCGCCGGGGACATCTCCTGCACACCCAGCTGAAGCTTGCTGCACTGGGAGCTGTTTGCCACCCTGTCGCTGGAGCTGCAGACCCACATTTCAGAGGTCCCCAGCCAGCACGGTCACACACAGCTCCTGTTTTCATACGGGTACAAGCCAGTGGGCTGGCTAACTGTACTGAGGACCTGGGAACCTAAATTCCTGCCAGCCTCATCTGTGGTTCGCGGTTCGGAGCATCTCCTTTCTGCAGGTGCAGGTGCCAGAGGTGTGGAGACACCGCTGGAGCTCCCCGATGGTCAGCGACACCCAGGGCTCAGCACAGCTTAGTGCTGGTGTGCACTGAGTGAGTGCAATACTGAATCTAGGAGACCATGCCCTGTGCTGGGCATTGTATATTAAATATGGGCATAAAGGCTCACAAAATCAAGGGATTCCCAGTCCCACACGTGCTTTCACTGGACTTTTCCCCAGTGATAACGCAGCAAAGACAGCAGGACCAGCAGTACCCAGTGGAGCAGGAACCCCATGGTTCCCAGGACACACCAGAAAAATTATGAAAATACTACATTGTCTCAATTCTCCCTTCAAAATAGAGAAACAGAAAAACAAACACACTCTCTTATTCCTCTTTACCTCAGTAAAATGATAAGAAAAAACAGTCAGAATGCAAATACCTGCGTAGTGCCTTCATCTCGCCCCGGGAAGGAGTCCTCTCCAGCAGTACCTCCATGCCTTGTTTGCTGGAAAGTAAAAAACCAACTTAGTGACTTTCACAGCCCCATCTGCTGAATCTGCATGTCCTTGACTCCACGAGAGGTGGTGAACCTGGCAAAAGCTACGGCACCTTCCCCACCAATATTTGGGAACACTGGAGGACAACCGCTTTACCAGAAAACTGAAGGTGATCTGAATGTTGTTGGCAGGAAAGGTACCAATCAATCCATTTTATATCAGAAGGAAGAGATAACTGCCATTAACTAGGGCTCACTGAAGACGAAACATTTTTGTTTGTTTAAAGAAATGCCTGACTGAACTGAAAATCTTAATAGATAATCCCTGTTGAGCATTTTTTCTGCAATAGTTCAAGAACATCAAAAGCATGCTAGCCAACTCAATTTTACGTGAATTTGATATGGATTTACTCATGTCAGAGTTTGTTTGAAGTCTGCAACAAGACACCTTTTTGCTCTTTCACCCCAAAGCATCCTTCTTCCATATTTCAAGGTAGATTAGCATGTAATGGGAAGAGGGCCTGGGAAAGCTCCCAAAAAAAAAAAAAAAAAAAAAAAAAAAAAAAGTGAGGAAAACAAAACCAAACCAAACAAGAAAAACCAAGAAGCTAAGTTTACTTCTAAGCTACTTTAAAGCATAAAGTAAAAGAAAAGATGGTTTATTTTCCATATACTGCCTATGGTCTACCCAAGCCATTTACGAACTCTGGTGATAATACTTAATTATGGTAGTCATCAGGAAACAGAAAATATAAATCTCTGTATAGGAACTGAAACACTGCCTTTGGAGCAAAACATTAGCTGGGACTGCCTCTGATACCAGGAGCCAGGGACAAACTGAAGAGCAAAGGATGAGATAACTTATGAAATATCAGAGCTATGGACTTTGATGGCCTTTCTGAAGAACTTTTGAAAGATGGCAGAGCCACTTTGAGTGCTTTCCCGGCCTTTAAAGTGGACTTTGAGGCAAAAGCTTTCACAGCAAGTGGTTCTCTGGGGTTCTCAGGCAGGTTTTCAGTGAACATACTCTTAAAGGTATCTTGCTAAAAACCTTTCTGCTTCCAAACACTCAGGCTTGAATATCTTTTCCTGTGGTGCCTTCAGCCCTACTAATGAGCTATGCACCAAGGGTAACAAGATGAGCCCTCAGTCTTCCCCACAGGGAGAGGCACCTCCCCGACATCAGCATCTGCCTCATCCTGCCAGAGGTTCTGCCAAAGTCAGGGAACAACAGACACACCGAAAACGTTCTTCAGTTCCGTGCAGAAGGTGGAAGTGAAGAACTACTTTTCCCGGGTTATTTCACTAAGACCCATGCCCATATTACCTAGAGATCCAGTGACCTTCCATATTTTCTTCTTTATCACTCAACACTCAGCATGGAAAGGGTTTATATCTACATACATTGCACTAATGGGACCAACTTAAACCTTTCACCCTCCTGAAGGCACAGCTAGCAGCGGGAAGAAAACACATCCACATATTTACAGAGGGAAAAAAACCAAAAACTTTTCCTTCTGCTGTCGACGCAACTCCAGGGTCTTGATACCATTCTCCTCTCACTGCTTAAACTAATTTGAGGATAACTGGGGAGGGAGTGAGGAAAGAAACAGATTCCCTGGAGCACAGAGTCACCTCATCTGGTTGGTGATCACAGGGCACCAAAATCATCAATCTTTTCAGAGAAATCTGGATCAGTTTAGGATTGTCTCGAGGTGAGTGAGCCTGCCTGGGTATATGGTATACCCCTGGGTAAGGAGGGCTTGCTGTTGGACCTGGGTTCTCCGGGTCCAACAGTTCAGAGCAATTTCCGTCCTCATTGTAAACCTCTACCTAGAAGTCAATAAAAACAAAAAAAAAACCCTTTTGCAAGTCAATACTGTTCACTTCAGCATGGCCAGAAAAGTCACTCGAAGAGTGCAGACTCCCTCAATTTCACTGTGGTTTGCTGTGGGGTTTTTTCTGCTGAGAAATCAATATAAAATAATCTATTGGGCAAGTCACCAAATAATGACACTGCCCGTCAGGTAGCATTTGGTGGTTTTCAGCAGCTGGAAGATGCCTTCGTTCACGCCTGCAGCCTCTCCGTCAGCAGTGACGCTGCTCATGCAGAGGAAGAGCTGTCACCAGAAGGAGAAGAAATTCATTGACGCCAGGTCTTGAGTAGCTGTTTGCTGTTGGATGATGTTAACATGCTTATTGGGAGTTTTTTGGTTATTTTACCAAACAGGAGGAAATTTGCAACATCAAATTGTTCTTTTCATGAGGTTGTTGGAGACTCAGGACAACTCCATAGGTGTTTCTTGTGTTTCCTGTCATGGGGCATGACCCCACTGTACCAGACAGTGCTGTGCTTATAAACCCCCTAATACCCCAAAATAACATGTTGGTGCAAACCCAGACTCCTTATATTTTAGCCTGATCACCAGAAATTTAAACAAGATTGTGTGGAAATATTAACTGAACTTCAAATAAATTCAACCCTTTTTTTATTGACCATTGTTACTGGAATGAGGGATCTATTTTTGATCTTCAGCCTAGCGAGAAATCAGTTCATCCCACACTGAAAGCGAGAGGAGGATAAAAATAATTTCAATTTCTTCGCCCTGGGCAGAAACTTCAGTGAGAGGTAACAGAACCGCTGAGGGGAGGCAGGCAATCCTCCTCAGCACCGCTCTGCCTGCAATGCTGGAGGGGACTGGGCAGCCCGAGCCCCTCAGCCAGCAGAAACCTCCACTTCCCCAGTGCACCCTAGAGAAGCCCCACAGAGCCACCCCAAGCCCTGGCCCTGCAGACCAATATCCCACTTCTAGCAGCAGCTTTTCACTCACACAGCATTTTACCAAAGGACTGCAAAGCATCAGTCAACCCAAATGAACTTTAACTTTGCTGCTCTGAGAATTCAGAAACAAGCCTATTTTACGAGTGCTAGAAATAAAGAGAAATTTCATGGCTCTCCCAAGAGCAGTTCCCAGTGCGCTTGAGGACCTTGTGCAGAAGCACCAGTCCTCACCAACTGCACTGTTCACTTCCATAGTTAACCCATGTGTGTCTAAATCCTGGGTCAAACTGGAATGACACAACTTCGCTGAACCATAAAACAAGGTCTTGATTAATAAACCCAGTTGCAGAGTATTTTTAATATCAGTTCTCACCTCCTTCATAGCACGATAGTTATGAGAGAGATAGGAGAGAGGAAAAAAGCATTCTCAGAACTGCACTCAGCAGACCAAGACTGCATCCCAGTTCTGACTTTGGAGCAGAGTACCTTCCCTGTCATATACCATCAAGTATTCATAAACTCCAGTCACTGATTTCTTAATAGAAAGCTCTTCTGGTGAAAAAAAAAAAAAAAAAGGCAGCATGATGTGGACAGCACACTTGAGTCATGAATGGTGTGAAGAGCCAGCACGAATGGGAATAAAAGCAGGGCTTTGGTTAGCAGCCAGCTGAGGGCTAGATGCGTAGAGCAGACATAATAACAAAACATCTCATGTAAGACCTGGAAACTATATTTATTGTTTCAGAGAACACGGAGCAGGGAAGAGAGCGTGTGTGACCACATAACCCACTGCTGAAAGGAGCCACTTCTGCAGATGAGTGATGGAGCCACTTGAGCTGCTACTTCCATTTTTTTTTTATTAAGAGAATGCTCATTCTCTTGGGAATCATGCAAGGAAAGACATTTTAGGCTGGAGGACTGATAAATGGTCCTGGTTTTCTGCAAGGCATCGACAGCCTTGCTCAGTGTTTTTGTAAGCCAGCACGCATGGATGGACACCAGTGAATGACTGTGCCTACAGCACATAGTTAGCAGTCACCTCGTGCCATGCCTCCTACAGTAGTCATCTGTGCCGCTGCAATGTTAAAAATGTCTTTCCTGGACCTGCTTACCATGAATGCCCTGGAGACAACTGAATTAGTGGAGATGCAGGCTGCTGTTGTCATACCGTAAGTAGCTCAGGATGGAGTTGCCTGCCTGCATTTCCCCAGCCAGCTCTTCAGATCTAACTGAGCTGATCGATTTTCAGTCAGTTTGCTGGGGGATGAGTTCAGATTCCCCAGCCTCAGGTACGCAGAAAGAGCGTGTGAGTTAATTCACTAAACTGCACAGCGAGCCTTCCACAGTCTCTTCAGGAAAGGCAATCTATGACAATGAAGACTAAGTGAACCTTGTTCTGCTTACTAAAATTGTTTTTAAAGAGGTACCCTATCTACAAATTTGGATTTATGAACAATTGCTGGGTGCCAAGCACAACAGTTACCCTGAAACCAAGGAAGCTGGAAACAAAACAAAAAGAAATAAGGATGCAGATGGAGGAGGACTGAGGCGTCTTGGGAGGAGAAGGAAGAAAGAAAAAAAGATCAGTAGCAAGTAGACCGCACTGACAATTTCAGAATTCTGTACCTAACTCTGCCCAAAGTTTTTTTAGAGTTATTTATCTAACTCTACCATCATGTTTTTCTCCAAGTCCATTCCCCTAAAATCAACAGAAATAGCTACGTCCTCACAACTTTTCATGAAGTTCCCTGCAGTTCTCTAAGTCACAGTCAAAATTCTGTTTGGAGCAGTTATTTTGGGTATAACTTTATTACCAGGGATTGATAGAATTAAAAAATAACTTTTTTTCTGATCAGAGAATTTATTGCCATTTCTCTCATATTTCGTTCTGAATTTCATTTTTTCACTACATTCTTTTTCTGGAGCAATCATTCACAGAGATGTTATAAGCAGGGTGCTTGGACAACAGCTTTCCAGTACAGGGACTGTATTTGGAAGGGTATAAAACCCTAAGAACTAATAAAATATTCTAGACTCCCTAAGGCAAGGCATGTGCAAGATAAGGAGGGTCACCCCCCGAATGGGTTATAAATACACACCGTGCACCAAGTTTCTCCCTGCCCACTATTTAACACAAAATAAGAAAATACAAAAATAGCTTTGAGCACTCTTGAAAGTTTAAGCTGGCAATGGAAGAGCTGCAGAGCTCTCCTTACCGCCCAGCCAGCTGCAGCACCGACTCGGAGAAGCTCACGCCTCCCCGGC
>NW_010539565.1:0-875 GCF_000687285.1 Phaethon lepturus | reverse complement strand
CCGCCCCCCCGGGCGGCGGGCGCGTTCCCGCCGCACCCTTCTCTGCTCGGCTGCGACGCGCCTTCCCGGCGGAGCGCTGGGCAGGCGTGCAGCAAGGTCAGAGCAGAAGCTGCGAGGAGCAGGGGCAGACGCGAACGAGCCCTGTGGGGTGCAGAGCAGGGCTGTGATAAGAACATCACCAGAAAACAGATGCTGGGAATTCCAGTGCCCTTTCACCACAGCAACAACCGGATCCAAATCCACACCAGCGTGGGAAGGATGCGTATTTGCGCTGAAGGGCGGGCATGAAAAGACGGGAATGCATTGCACATACATACCCGCAAAAACACTTCAACTTAACGTGCACAAGTAAAGCTTTCATTTCCATTAATTTGCACGATAAACATCTTCACTAATTATACCTGAGATTACACTAATCACCTGCCTGGAGCCATCAGATTTTATGCAGGGTTCGCGTCAGATCTCATAAACTCAACCGGACTGGATCGGATGCTTGGATGAAAAGGCTCCTTACGAAACACCCTGGTGCTAAAAATAACGTAACCGGATGCAACTGTTCCTTCTAAATGTGCAGAATAGCAGCTGATTCTCAGCCGAGTCTGCCTCCTTGGTACCGGCCACTCGCCGTCTTCACAGATCCCACGATAAGGCTCTTACTTGGGTTTCCTCATTTGTTTTCCATTGGGATGCTTGTTTTGGCTTTTGTTTACCAAAATTCCAGTTTGCTGCTGGTTTCATCCTTCCTCTCTCCGCTCCTGTCCCGAGAAGCTTCCTCATTCAGAAACGGCCACGTTTCGGGAGGAGATGCGCCGCCCTTCTGTGCTTTCCGCGTACGTCGGAGAGGGAGTTGACACGGAGCACTCTGAGCTGAAGTG
>NW_010539564.1:0-11071 GCF_000687285.1 Phaethon lepturus | reverse complement strand
TCTGAGTCCTGCTATACTCCAACTGAAAAGGGCATATTAGCAGCATATGAAGAAGCTCAAGCTGCCTCAGAAGTGGTTGGTACTGAAGCACAGCTCCTCCTGGCACCCTGACTGCCGGTGCTGGGCTGGATGTTCAAAGGGAGGGTCCCCTCTACACATCATGTGACTGATGCTACGTGGAGTAAGTGGGTTGCACTTATCACACAGCGGGCTCAAATAGGAAACCTTAATCGCCCAGGAATCGTGGAAGTGATCATGGACTGGCCAGAAGGCAAAGATTTTGGAATATCACCAGAAGAGGAGGTGGTGCGTGCTGAAGAGGCTCCACCATATAATAAACTGCCAGGGAACGAAAGGCAATATGCCCTGTTTACTGATGGGTCCTGTCGTATTGTACAGAAACATCGAAGGTGGAAAGCTGCTATATGGAGCCCTATACGATGAGTCACAGAAGCTGCTGCAGGACAAGGTGAATCAAGTCAGCTTGCAGAGGTGAAAGCCATCCAGCTGGCTTTAGATATTGCTTGAACGAGAAAAATGGCCAATACTCTATATCTGCAACCTATCTGCAACCGAGAAGTTCCTCTCATTTCACAGCTAACACAACTCTCTGCTACATCAGCTACAATTCTCCAACTACTGTCCATCACGCTGGCTTGTCATCCCAATGTTCCCATGCACTTCTCAGGATTTACCATTCCCAGTCTAAGATTATATCCTGGATTTATTAGTGCCACCATGGCTCTCAACTACACATATGTGAAATGTAGTGGTGAGTTGTTGCCAAATCATTGCTAAGAATAAGGAAGAGCAGAATGAACATCTCTAGTCGAAGGCAGGACTATTCTCATCGCTACTTTGCAACCCTTTCCAACTCACCAACATCTTTTTAAAACCTAGAGAGCAGAATGAATGAAGACTTGCATTCATCTATTCTTGTTTCAACTTTTGTGATGCCAATCAGCCTTTACAGTAATTACTGTCCTGGTTTCAGCCATAATCAGAGCCATAGACAGTTGGCCTCTGAGAAAGTCCTCCAAGTGAGTTCAACTACTACATATTCGTCCTGTTTTTCAATTTGCCTGTCAACCTGTACTATTGGAACAGGTCATTGAGCTACATGAACCTTTCACATGACCAGTGCAGCTATTCTCATGTCAGAAGTAATTAAAATGATAATTCTCGATCATAAGAAGCTATTTGGTTTGCTACCTTTTTCTTTAGTGCCTTTTAATTGCATTAAAAATACATGAAAAATGTATTTTATTCAAGCTTCTGTGGCACAGGGTGAGGTTTAAACACCAACTTTTCTAAGAATTTGTTACTAGGAACAAAAATAAATGTTAAACTACCTTTAGTTTAATATTTAGTCAAAGACTCTCTTTAATATTGTTTAGTTAAACCTGCAGTGAACAAGTAACTAATTCATAGTGCAAGAACCCTAAATTATCGAGTCTCATTATTAGACCCATCAAATTCAAGGTGAATGAAAAAGCATACACCTAAGCCACTCTGTTGTAGAGAACACACACCAGTATTTTATAGATCTACATTCTGCCTCTAACTTCCAGTCTTCAGAACCCTTTAAAGTTGTGTCTGTCAACAACAAAAAAAGCATGCGTGGCTTGCTCCCCCTTCTGTCACTAATCGGAAAACCCAGTGTTCACTCTGGATTAGCAGAGGTTTCCCCGGTGTGAGGATCCTACTCACTGCTCTGTACCTCCAGAGCTCAATACTCACCACTTCATGTATGCCACAAGTTCTGGTCATAACTTTGGTAGTACTGAAGAACTGAACCTTCAGCCCAAAAGAAAGGGCTCGGCATCCTTACTCAAATCTCAACACTAGCTGATTTGTCCCAGCATGCCCCAATAACTACCAACAGCTGACAAAACAAGACGAGACCGTTCTTCCCTCTTTATTGACTGATGGATTCTCAGGCAGATCTGTTAATTACACTGTTAAATAATAGTTAAAAACAAACCAAGGCCAGAGGAGTTTGAAGTGAAGTATCTAAACTGAAGCAGAAATTGGGAAGGAAGAGGCAGGAGAAGCTGGGCTGGGGTCTCCACTTCTGTATCACTGCAGCTTAGACACCCTAACTGCCACTGCCATGACCCCAGACCATTGGATTCCAAGGCCTGGCTCAGATGGGACATCTTCTAAATATGGAAACAGTTGCCCAAATGTAGCCAGATCAGGAGAGAAGAGATCGGTCCAGATACAGAGGTGCAAGGCAAGTCAAGGGGAAGCAGTATTGCAGCAATCCTAGAACACAGCCACAGAGACAGCAGCAGAGTCCCATTCCAGTCGGCAGATAGGTGAGTCACATTGGCCACTGTCAGTCTCCACAGAAAGCACCTGACCGACTGCTCTAGAGCTCACACGTTGTGGGTCTTTTTGGTGAGCTGTGGATCCTCATCCACCAGCTTCGACTTGAGATGTTCCTTGTAGGCAAGGATGTCACCTTGCCACTTTGTGATTGTCTGCTTCTCACAGACCCAGATCTCCTGTGCAACCTGAAAATAAGCACACGAGGAGGAGGAGAGGTTTACAGTGCAGCATTTTATAATTTTACCAAAATTATAAAGTTAATGAAAATCTACTCTCTGAAGTCTCGTAATAAAAGAGTTCAATAACTTTCACACTTCCAACTACTGAAAAAAAAAATCTGCAGTGAAATATCTTACCCAATGTTTTCTGCATAATTTATGTAAGATTTTAGAACTAAAAATCCTCAATCCCTCAATATTTCTTCTTTTGTTCACCAAGAAGGAAGTTCTTTCCTGCTAAATTTGGAATTGAAAAAAAGTAGTTCTTGACCTGAACTACTTCGAAATAACACACTGAAAAATAAAATTATACCTGAACTTGCAGACAAAGCTACAACTGATAAATCAGCACTTGATATTTTTGTGTGTGGTGCAATTTCCTTCACCTGCGCAGACTAAGTGATAAAAAAAGATGTGCTAGAACTACTCCAGTATAATTTAAAAAAATCTAGTTAAGGCCTCCATAGTGTGTCATGACTTCCATTCAATTTATTCTTCACTTTTAGGGTTTTGTTTGGTGTTTGTTTTTTTTTCTTTTTCCTTTCAAGTACCTAATGTCTTCCTAGGCTAGCTCAGTAATTGTTTCACATGAACATGGCAAGGCAATCGTGTCCAGTGATTTTTTTCACTCACACGTCTTTTTCAGATGAGTAAGAGCCAGTCAGTTGAAAACGCATTGTTTTAATTACTTACTGACAAAATTCACTACTTTTCTTACCTGTTGGATGAGTCTGAAGTCATGGCTGACGAGCATCATTCCTCCTTCAAATTCATTGATAGCATCTGCCAGAGCATCTATTGTTTCTATGTCCAAGTGGTTGGTGGGCTCATCCAGGAAAAGCATGTGAGGATTCTGCCAGGCCAGCCACGCAAAGCACACACGGCACTTCTGCCCATCAGAGAGGTTCCTAATGGGGCTCACCTGACAAACACAGACACTCTTCGCAGCTCTACAGGGGACTTTACAGACTGCCACCCTGACCACAAAATATCAGATCTCACACTGTGTTTCCAGCAGCTACATGACACAAGAGGACAAAATTTAGTTAGTCTTATACCTAGACTAAGCTTCTCACCAGCAGAACAAGGGAATTCCAGGGGCTTCTGAAGGAGTGTTCATAGCAAGACCCAGCTTGTGTTAAAGGTTCCAAAGGACCGTTAATTGAGGTCTGACTAGCATTCATTGCACACTGACGCAACCATAAAACTACTCTCAACTTCTGGAGTGACACATGGGGAAGAACAATGTAAAAATCAACACTGAACTGCAGTGATAAGGACAACTGCTGTCATACATGTGACATATGATGTAGAGGAGCATGTCACGTTTAGACTTAAGAGCACCACTGGTGAGCCCACCCTCTTCTTTGAGCCAAGTGGTTCCCACTCCCAGTTGAGAATGCGTTCTTGCATTTCTGCCTGGTATTCATCTCAGAGGTAAGAGATAAACAAACTAGTTCAAGTTACAGTTGAAATATGCTCAGGTCTACCACTATGCCACAACTTGTCTTCTCTTCACCTGGATTCTGAGGAGGTCACTCATTCCAACCTATATATTGCTGCAATGCAAATAAAGTTTCCTATGAGCCATGAGTTTTTTTTGTTTCTCCAAATTCAAAGGCAGAGATGGAAAAAGTATTTTGATGCTGTGGTGTACCATGCTGCATAATGCATCATACTGCCAGACATATGTAGAGCAACAGAAAATGCAGCAGCTCTACTTCCCTAATGAGCAAAAAGCAAACCTCAACAGCTCATACTCACCTGCTGCTTCCCTGTCAGACCATATCTCCCAATGATTTTTCGCATCTCCTCCTTCTCCTTTATCTCTGGGTAGCATTTCAGCATGTACTCCAGGGGTGAGAGATCTAAGTCCAACTGCTCTTGCAAGTGCTGACAGAGAAGAAAAGTCAGCTTCAGGCTGTGCAGGCCACCCACTTCACAGCCAAAAGTACTACCTGCCTTAAACCTCTCTGGTACCAGCTAAACAGTAGAACACAAGAGTCAATAACCCCATTCACAGTCACTGTGCAGAACTACTGTGGAAAGAGTCTCCATTTCAGGAGCAGGAGCGCTGCTTCAGAACAGCAGGCTTGTCCACCACCAAGCAACCATGTCTCCCATAAAAGGTGAGAGGTTAAACAGAAAGGACCACACTTTTTTGTGTTCAAAAAACGTGTAGACATGGCACTTTGGGACATGGTTTAGTGGGCATGGAGGTGTCAGATTGACAGTTGGACTTGATCATCTTAAAGGTCTTTTTCCAGCCTTAATGATTCTATGATTCTAAGACTCTTTTCAGGGTAAGAACATTTGCTAGGGCCCATTCAGCCAACAGAACAGTTTCTTCCCCCATCTCCAGGCACAGAAGGGCAGCAGTGGGAGTGGCCTTAGAAGCAGAAATAGAGGGGCAAGATTCCTCATTCCTGACAGTTTTTTCTTCAGCATTTTATGTCCCTGGTGGCTGCTGTAGGGAGTACCTGGTGGTATCTACCGATCTTCACATGCGAGTGCTTGCGAATCATCCCATCTGTGGGCAGCAGCTAGAAAGGGTAAGATAAAAGCATTTCACCAGGAAATCCCTCTGTATGGCAGAGGTGTATGTATTTTGCTGTATGCCAGAAATACAAAATTCCACTACAAAATGTCCACTCTGGCACAGAGGAGGCACCCTGAACAGATAATATGAGAGAAAAACCCTTATATTGCAGCAACACCTTAGGATTTCCAAGGCCTAATTGGGGTGCTCTGGCAAATAAGGGCAGCTTTGTTGAAGACTACCCCAAAAGTAAAGGTCCAGAACAGGGTAGTCAGTATAGGGACCATACCTCTCCTGTAAGCAGTTTCAGCAGTGTGGACTTTCCAGCTCCATTGGGCCCAACAAGAGCTACACGGGTATCCAGGTCAATCCCAAACTCCAGGTTATTATAGATCCATGGCTGCAAACCACAAGAATCATGACACGTATTACGCCTTCCTGCTACTACCCAGAACCTCCATATTGCACCTGTAATGCTCTGTCCTCAGCAGACTCAGCATTAACACAGCCAAGAAGTTTGATCCACTAATCACATGCTCCAGCCTGATCAGAAAGCTAAGCCAAATGCCTCACACTCTCAAACAAGGCAGGGATACAAGTAATCTCCACCAACCCAAGCATATTCCTCATACTCACCCCATCCTTGGTGTATTTGAAGCTGACATTCTGCACCATGATGACAGGAGGGGGAATTTTCCCACAGGGTGGGAAATAGAATGACAAAGTCTGTTAACACAGAATATCCACCTGTTAGACACCCTGGAGCACAAGGCAACCCAGTTATTCTGGTATAACCATGGCTCACTACAGACATCATCTGCAGACCAAGGCACCAGACTAAGACTTTTTATGAGCCCCTCTCACTCACTCACACATATATTCTGATTAGTTGCTTGCAAGCTCATCTGCTGGCTAATAAGCCCCTATTTCTTTCCCTTTGAAACAAATGGGGGCTTATACTCCCCAAACAAGTAGGAGTTGCTCTGAGCATCCTCCCCCATCTTCTTCAACCCTTAGACATTAATTTCTGATTTCTGTGTCTGCAAAATAGCCTTACTGATAGGACAAATCCCCTTCTCTCTCCTAGAAAATGACTCCCCTCTTTCTACTCTTCAGCATTACATTATCTTCAGTACAGCCATCCTTGGCATCAGGAAGGGCATACCATTCTTGCTTGCAGCTGTGTCAGCCATTCCTGCTGTCAGCTAAAGATCATTTTACTTATCTAGCCCATGTTTCCAATACTGATCTCTAGATGCAATCCCATGTCTGATCCTACCTTATCGTTCACCACCCTCTCTGTCAAGCCAGAAGCCATCATTTTTTGAAGGGTCTTCTCCTTGCTCTGAGCTTGCCTGGCCAGCTTCGCACTACCATGACCAAATCGTGCAATGTAGTTCTGCAACGAAACACAGAGTTAGCCAAAAGCTGCAATAACAAGGTTGAGGAATTGCAGGGATGCCTACCTGCATGGGCAGAAAGATGTTCATGCAGCTAGGTGGATACCTTCATATGGGCAATCTGATCTTGCTCCCAGTGAAATCGCTTCATTTGATTTTCTTCTAGTTCCAAGCGAGTCTTTACATACTGATCATAATTTCCCTAGAAAGAGAACATAGAACATCAGACATGCCCCAGAGAACAGTGCATCCGTTTCTGCTGGTTGCGCAGGGCACCATTTACTCACCGTGTAGTACTTCAGTTTACGGTTATGCATGTGGATTATGTTGGTGCAAACACCATTCAGGAAGTCCTGGGAGTGGGATATTAGCACAAGGATCCGCTTGAACCTGTGGCACCACATAAGTTATTAGAAACTAAGCTAGGAAAAGAATTGTTGCTCATTGGCCCTGATGGTGACAAAGGACTTACATGCACCAGATCTCTCTTGCCTACAACCAGCTTAAGAACAAAAAGTTAACAGCCTTGAAGATGCTTCAGGAAATTTGGAGTAAAGCAGCTACAACCAGCTGCAGTAAGCAAATACTGCAAACACCTTTCATTGTGTTAAATGTCAAGAGCTAGCTATCCATGTGGTAGATTACTAGTGCTACTGATGCAACTGACTCCACTGGCATCACACTTCTAAGAAGTTTCAACGGTTGCTGCTTACTTTCACCTTGGTACAGACTACTTTCTGTTAGGTACACTATGCCTGGCTCTGCTCTAAATCTGTAAAATGACTGGTTAAAGCCTCCCAAAAAGAGAGAGGTTCAAATTACTTTCCTAAAACATCTGACTCCTAAAGCAAGTGCAAAAGGTTCAGCTGACAAAGCTGATGGAAAAACCTCTGCACATTAAAGGCCCTTCTCAAAATACAGTCCTTTTAATGCACAACCCAGATAATCTAAGCTTCATAACTATTCCTAAGCTTCTTGCCTCAAGCCTTAACATTTTACCTTTCTTTACAAAAACCAGTCAGGACATACTAGAACAAGATGAAACCGACATTTGGATATGGCAGTTCTGTGAAAACAGAGGAACAATATCCCAGAGGATGAGCTGGAAGCCAGGTCTGAAACGCTCACACTACTAGTATAGCACACAGTGCTGGTACACAGGCTGCCAGGGCTGCTCCTGGCTTTCAGGAAGTAGCTTTAACCAGTGAGTACAAACCAGCATTTCTCATTTCTTCAGTGAAGGAGAGACAGGGGCTTGTCTTGAATTCTTTACCCTTCCATCAAGAACCCTTCCATAGACATGCGTAGCAGCAAGCACAAGAAGATGTTAGTGGTATTGCAATATATTTAGGTAGCCACAAGATTTAGAGACAGTTATTCCTGTAGCACGTGTTCATGTACTGACAAAATGTTCCAGCAGAAAAACAACCCATACAAGCAGCAAACTCCTTCATGCTTACGTTTTCAGCTCTTCCTCCAACCACACGCAGGCATCCAGGTCAAGGTGGTTTGTGGGCTCATCTAGCAGCAGCATGAACGGCCGAATGAAGAGGGCTCTGAAAGGAGAGGAGAGATAACAGTGTAGGGTAAATGCAGGTAACCCAAAGCCTTTCAGCTCTGCTCTGAGTTCTTAGAACTGTGTATGTGGCTCTGAAGAGTCAGGAGCAGGCAGGCATTCTCCCAGGAGGCAGCAGGCAGTATACCACTCACCTAGCAAGAGCCACCCTCATTCGCCAGCCACCACTAAAGTCCTTCAGCTTCTTCCTCTGCATGGCTGGCGTGAACCCCAAGCCGTGAAGGATACGTGAGGCCCGTGCTTCTGCCTTGTCAGCATCCAGCTCTTCCAGACGTTCATATAACTCCAAGAGTTTCTCACACTCCGCTGAAAGAGAGCCTGCCTGTCAGCACTTCTACCAATAAAAGGCTCTCAGATGCACCTCTATACAGCTGGGAAAGCTCATAGTCCATGTGCTTTACCACTATTTGGCCCCCTCCATTCCCAAGCCTGAGACACTTCTTAAGAAGCTGCATGGAATAATTTCATCCAAATAAGTGTAATCCCACAGGACTTTTCAACTAGTACAGGGCAGCTGGGGGAAATAGGTACCATAACATATAAAAACTCTGTCAAGGAACCCAAATAACACCTTTTCTTCAGTGGGGAGGGAAATGGAGGAAATATCCCTTGTCCACAGGGACTTCGAGAAGCTTTACCATCTTCATGAGCCAGACGTTCCGCCTCTCGTTCTAACATGGCCCTCTCTGTATCCACCTCCATCACACACTGTAGAGGCGTCTTGTCACTGGGAGGCATCTCTCGGGTCAGGTGATAGATGTCAATATGCTCTGGGATGGGCACTTCTCGTTTCCCAATAGCTGACAGAAGCATGGATTTCCCTGTGTGCAGACAGACACCACAATTATTTGCTGGATTCAGTGAGATACAATGCTACAGAGAAACAGATGAGATGCAGTCAGATCCCATTGATTCCCTCCCTTTCCAACCCCAGAAAATCCTTTGGAATTTCTTGCCCAAGAAGTCAGAAGAATCAGAGATACAGCAGAGCCTACTACCTCACTACAACAGGCTGCCTTCCCAGCTAAAGCTCACCATCCCAAGGACAGGACTGAGACATGAAGAAGCTCTTTGGAAACCACTGCAGTTCAGCCCTTGCCCGGGTTTAGGGAACTCTCTCTCTGCTGTATTCTTCCTGCTGTCTCACCAGGTCTGACATCTGTTACCAGGACCCCAGACTCTAAAGAATTCTAACACAGAGGAGAGTAATGCCCTCATCACTAGAAAACCTAAGTGTCTTCCTGAAAGTTAAACCAGCTGGTCACTCTTACTAGTCCTTCTTCAGCTATACCCATATTCCGCATCTCTCCATTGCCCTCCCCAGGGATTGTACAGTTGTTTTCCCATTCAGGCCAAATCACACACTCCCTACTCCTCCATACTGTGCAAGCTCTTTGACCAACAGCATAAGCACTGGGTTTATTGACACTGCTAAACAAATCCTGTAAACAGGAATCAGACAGATTCACAGATCCCAGACATCTCGCCCAACTCTCCACAGAAACAAATTCAAATGCACAGACCAAAGCCAGAATGCAACCTCATACTTCTACCAGCAATCCCTCTTCCTAGGTGGGGAGATGGGAGAAGAGAAACTGCCATGTCCCAGCCATGTCTGCCTAACAGGCTTCTTTCTGGTTTCCAGCATTTACCACCTGCACCTGTCCAGCTTCTCAGCAGCACAGAATCTTCACTGAGCTCCAAGAAGCCCACATCACTCTGTCCCACAGCTTACCAATCCCATTGAGTCCAATGAGGCCGTAGCGCCTCCCAGAGTTCAGCTCAAGTTTTGTATCACTCAGCAGCTCTTGGCCGTGGAAGGTTAGCGAGAGGTTAATGATGTGCACATCAGTGCTGTTGGGATGGGAGGCCAGCACTCCTGTCACAGCACGGGCAGCAGCTTTCTTTAATTCAAAGTCCTCCAGCTCCTTTGTAAGAGCATCCACCTCTATATGCAGAAACAGACCAGAAGTGTTACTGATTTACCAACACAAGGGAAGCCATAAGCCCCTGTACCAATAGGCCCAGGACCACAAAAACAACTCCCATGTCCCTATTTCTACAGAAACGTTGAGGAGGCCCTGATAGAATGACACTCAGCTTTTCAGCTTAGCAGACAGATAAATGGTCTAACAGGAACTTCCACCTGCTCTCTAAATAAAATCTGACCGTTAGAACTAAATGAGCAGCCAGATAGCATACTATCATATATACATACAGCTATCCTGTTCTCCAAGTATGATGTGAGTAACCCTCACTGCAGGAAGGACTGGGGTGGGAAAAGAACTTACAAAGTATTGCTTGCAACCTGAAGGAAAGGGCTGGCCAAAAGAGAACTTGGCTCGAAAATAAATGAACGGAAAGCTGTGAGGAGCAAAGAAACAGCAGCATTGGAATAGGCCCTACCAATTTTTTGGTAATATGTCCATATGCATGCCCCCCTCTTCCTTTCCTGCTACAGCATAAGCAAATCTTTCCTGTCATGCTGATCTTCTGTTGCAGCCCTGAGTTACAGTCCAATTTTCACTCCTTGGTGAGGCACCACCATTTGATGAAGAAAATAGCATTGAGGATCTCAGCAATACTCCAGCTGCTCAGAACAGAGACCTGGTGTTCAGACTGTTCATGTTCAGGCCAACGAGGCATAGCACCCTGGCTGTCAGCATCTAGCACTCCTGGCAGAATCACTCGCTTGGCAAAATCACTATTATCACCAAGGCAAATGTGCCTTAGCCAAGAAGGAGGAAAAAAAGTCAACTGTACTGACACAGGACCCCTTTGAAAGCTCGGGTAGTGCAATTAGACCAGTTACATCAACAACCGAGCCAGATGAGTGAAAAGAGGGGCAAGGCAGTTTTATCCTTGAGGTGCAATTATTTCACAGGGAACTGCCTGTAAGAAATATGCATGTCCCGACCCACATAACCTGCCCTCTTATGTTTGCACTGGTTTACCAGCCTCCCCGCGGCACCCAGCGCCCGCTCGCCACCTCCGCCCTGCAGCA
>NW_010539563.1:0-4223 GCF_000687285.1 Phaethon lepturus | reverse complement strand
CTCTATCCTGGCTGAAACCAGGACAGCATTTCTACTGTATCACAGTGGCAGGGAATTATATAAATACATAGACTGATTTGCCGTAATTATGAACATATGGATAAGAAAATATTTGCAATAACAGCCACAGAACTAATTTTTTACTTTTTATTGTTATTTCATGAATCCCTAATATGTTTTTCAATTAATATTTAATGTCCTTAATGTGGGGGTTTTTTGTATCTAGATCAGTTTTCTTCTGCCCAAAAGATGTCTAAAGGTAAGAGGTTGTCACCAAATTCAGTGCAAGCTCTCTCACAAGAATAGCTTTAAAATTGCCAGCATTTTCAGGCAATTCATGTATACAATTTGAAGCTTATTCTTCCATTTTTTATGCATTCAGAACTCCCATTGACATGAATATGAGCCCTAGAAATTTTACAAAATGTTAATATAAATGTTTTCATCACTTAAAAATAAAATATAAAACACTGCAATCAGTATTTACTTAATTCAGCTTTTTTCTAGAAGTGTTTACTAACTATATTCAGCAGACTTAGGCCAAAAGAACCCAAAAAGTTACATGTCTTTGTGGTGAGTACGTCTACAAGCTGTGTACAAGGCACATAATTATGTTAGAAAAAAGATGAAATAGTAAAAAACAAATTAGACTTGTTTTTGCATTATTCATGTCTTACTAATTTTGTGAGTACAGTAATTCTTTGCCTACCTAAGAGTCCTTTTAAATCTGTTTGCCCTGGAGATGTTTTCCTTACTTTGTATCTAACTTTACCAAGGATGAGAGAGCTGTGGTAAATGAACCAAGTTAACATTCAAAAAAAGTGACCCTTTTCTCTTTAGGTGGGGACTTACCCCCACTGAGTTTAGTTTTCCAGACTCTGAACTGCCCCTGCAAAACAAATTCTTACATAAGACTTGGTTTAGCAGGTGTCCAAAGTGACCAAAACATGGAGAAAGGTTGCCTGCATATAGACATTTGCTCCACTGTATCCTTTGGAAGGACTCTACACCCAAGAGTACTCAAAAGCTAAGTATGCGTGCATGTATATACATGAGGCATGCCTATATATCCTTTCCCACTGCTTAAAACTACTTAAGTAATTTTCCTAGCAGTTGCTGTAAGTTACCTTTTTTAAAGTTTTACTCTTTGTATCTGTAATTTTCGTATATGAAGTCTGGCAAACATTCTGTTCCCCGAACCTGTTTCAGTGTAAAAATTCATCCTCCAAATGCTTTCAAAAAGAGTAATTAAAAGTAAGGGTTTTAAGGTGATGGCTTTTTATGTAAAGATTTTAGGGGGCTATCATGCCTCTAAAAACACACATAGGTATTCAGGCTTGCTAATTCTTTTAAGATTGTACAGAACATGAAGGAAAGAGAAATTCTAGGCTAGCTGTATGTGGATTTTTTTCTATATAGAAGTTGTATTTCTAGTTATTTCAGTTATTGTTTAGAGTTCTGCCTGCTTTATTATCATGATATGTGATTACATTCTCAAAGCATCTGAATAAAATGTTTGGCTCGTATCAGCTTCTTAGGGGCCAAAGGCTCTCCAGATCTAGATCCTGAAATGTATCTAAGTGCCCAGTTCTCATTGATTTATTTGGATCTTGGGTGGCTGAATACCATTAAGCCCATGGATTTCAGAAAGCAATTAGTTTCATTCTAAAATATGTCTGAGATACTGAGGGTGATTCACCATATGAAGATGTTTGACTTTGTAAGAAAATGCAGACACCTTGCAAGGCCAAATGTTTAATTATAGACTGCCAATATATTAAGCAAGCTTCCTTCACTTAATGGTTCACAGATAGGACTGCATGAAATGAGTTACTTGTAAAATTTAAGGGGTTTTCTCATTTTTTTTTAACTGGGACTGGCACAAAGATACCCAAATCCCCTAAAAATTATAAAAGTTCTTTCTGATTACAGTCCTGTGTGCAGTTAGTTTCTAAATACGTAGAAATAACTGAAGTGCTAGGTTTCAACATCAGAATACGTTTCAATATCAGAATCAGATGCATGCAGAATAATTTTAAAAGAAAGCAATCAATGGTCAGTAGTAATATGAAATACTGGGGCAATCTAAGATTGTGTAGCAGAAAGGAGCACATCTAGGTTACTTTGACATAAGTAACTTTGATACAAAAGGGGTATGAAAAACTATCTTATCCATATTCTCCTATGACTTGAAATTTACATGCTGCTATTTCAGTGCTTAAGTTATATTATTTAAATAACATCATCTTAAAGCCTGGATCACCTGATTTACCCAAATACTGTGAGCACTCTGTTTTCTTATTATATTTTAATGATACACACTATTAGAAAATATGATAAACCTTAAATCTTGTCATTCTATTCTAGAGTGTATGCCCAGAAGTCATAGGTTAGAATAATTAAAAAATAAAACTTAGAAAATATATCCAATTTATCTATAGTTTTGTGCATAATGTGAATTTTAAATGGGGAAGGTCAGTGTAATTAATTATGAATGAAAATTAAAACTTTTATATTTATCACCATTTGCTTTACAGCAGTAATTAAATATATATATACAAACTTCGGGGTCCACAGTCCACATTCCACAGATATGGAATTGGACACTGTTTTGCACATATCAATCCCTAGTCCAGTGAAATGCTGAGTGCTTGGTTAGCTACAGAACGCCAACATATCTGAAGCACTCAGCAATTTGAGATCAGATAAAAGGTATGTTAGGCTGCAAGGCAAAATTCTGGCTCCAGAAAAGGCAATAGGCAGTAAAAATTAATGGAATATCTCCTTTGTTTTTTTCATCACTTCAATAGGGTTTTCTTTTCAAGCAAGAAACCCAGAATTCACTTCCACATTGCTTATTAAGTCTGATAGTCTACAAACATGGATTCATGAGTTGTGCCTACACAAATCATTTTCAACAAAGATCATTCTGTGACCTTTCTACTTCCTACAACTAAACTATAGTGAGCTCATTAGATTAGGGAGATTAGTAACATGTAGGCAGAAACAGAAGCAGAAACAGGTAGTGATATCCAAATGTCTTGAGTAAAGGGGAGCATAAAATATCTTCTTTTTAATATGCCTTTGATGAGGAACATCCACTAACATAGCAGTTTCTCTAAGGGGAACTTGGTGGATGCCATTAAAAGTTTTATTTATAGATGCTGGACTCAATTGTGCACACCTTGTGTACACCTCAGGGGGTTAGTTGTACCAATGGAAATTCAAGACAGAAGAAATGGGTGTTAAGTTGGACTGCAGTCAGGAAAGCAAATCTATTTATTATCTACTGAATGAAAAACTTGGGACTTTAGATCTTGTCTGAGATAAAGCATGGTATGAAAATGATGTATGGGGAATTTAGTGGCTCTAGAGAAAGTGATAAATATTCAATGAAAATAATCTATGAGGATAAAGAAATGTCTTTTTGGCAAGTAAGATGCAATTTCAATATTTTATGGGGGATTATTTCAGTTACATGTTTTGAATTAATTAAAAAAAAGACCTTAGAAGTGAACAAAACCCAAATGCTGTTGTGAATAGACATAGCAAGAAAATAAGATTTCCATTTTGTGGGAGTTTTTGATGTTTTGGAAGTTATTTTTGGTCTGGATTGGAATGAAACAGTCACATTTAGGGTGATACAGAAAATCATATACATTACGGGAAATAGATATTCAGGATCCTGCTGATACTTGTTCAGAGGTGACACCTGAACCTCTGTGTTTTTATCTTTTCTCTTTATATATGTTGATAATTAATTTTATTCTGGAGAAAATTTCTCCATGGATAAACACGTCCCCTTACTAAAGTAGTTCACTTAAAAAACCCCAAAACAGTCACATTTGTGCAACACGGATTCCTCACATTGCATCTGCCTGTCTATTTCTGAAATAAGTTATTCTTATTTTGGGACTCTGGTGAGAGAGGAATCCTTGGAACCTTAAATCCTTGGTTGAGGTGTGTTGCAATCAGTGATAACGGTCACATGCTCACAGCTGCTCGCAGAGACTGGCACGTTGACTTTTTAGGAAAATTGGAGCTGCTGTTAAAATAAGTCTGCAACCTGGCCTACCAAGAAGAAAGGAGGAGGTTTCTATTAGCCAAAATCTCACATGGTCTGTAGCCAGTGAAGTTTGTTTTGAAAACAATCTGCTTAAGAGCTACAGTATCAAGCTTTCATCTTATATAGCTGTGGTTTAGCCCCAGCCAGCAACTAAGCA
>NW_010539562.1:1728-3536 GCF_000687285.1 Phaethon lepturus | reverse complement strand
TCCACCCGCAGCAAAGGTAACGCTGCGGGAAAGGACAGGGCCTTTTTTTGGTGTGTGTTTGGTTTTTGTTCTTTTTTTTGTTGTTGTTGTTTAAATAGCTTCGTTTGCTATTAAAACCGGACTGGAAGGACTCTGCTGTGTGAGAAGCTTGAATCCAAATTAAGCACATGCAATAATCTTTGAGTAATTCGCAGGTACTTGTTTTAATTTCGATGTAGCCGGCCAACTTTTACCATCCTTCGAGAGCAGCAGGGGAGTTTATAAAGGCACAGACCATTATCTTTATGACAGATTAAGGTACTGGAAATAGGAACAGCACGCATGGTAAAACCAAACGGCTAAATTAAAACAACAGTGATAAATATCTGTTTGGTTTATTTTAATACGAGCCCTTGGTCTCTCAGTCTTTTCCCCCATGAACCTCTCATTGGGCCACTGACCTACTTCCAAAGTTCCGTATTCTACAGTGAATAAATGCCTTTTCAATGCGACTGTACTTCTTAAAACATGGATGCTCAAAGCACGGTCAGAGCAAAACGAAGCTAAGGCAGCTCTAACAAGCACCCTGCAATTGCTCTCAACGCAGATCCCGCGAGAATACCCCTTGGTGACTTCGGGTCTCATCATGCCCTACTCTGTCTCGGTGAGATTTAGATTCAGAGTGGACAAGTCTCGATGTAACAGGCAGTCACATGCTATAAATGCATCCAGAGCAACAATAATAACAGTAATACTGATGTGCCTTAGAGCCACCAGGCAGCCTGACACCAGCCAAGCACATTGTACACGGTGAGGAGAGGCACATATGCTCAGCAGCATCAGCAGCAGAGCCCGAATACTGTCGGGGCAGAAATACTTTCTCAGCCTCAGGTTTGGCATGAAGTTCATGAAGGAATATGGAACAGTTACATAGGTTGTATCCTTGCTATGCCTCTTTTGCAGGCAATTTTGGTTTCCCAGCACGGCACCCAACTATCCAGTAATATTTGCATTTTCTTAGTGGCAAAAATAGAAAACTGTGCTAAGACTTCACACTTTTGTGCTCTGATTGAAAATGATTGTCATCTGCTTTATTTTGCGCAGGACATGTACATTTTCAGGTTTCTGGCTATTTGGTGGTGACACAGCCCTTCAACTGGCAGGCCAGAACAGGAGCACCGTCATATCTTGAAAGCAATTACTAGAGTAGGCAAGTATTTCAGAAAATAAAAGTATACAGCAGCTTAGCACATCTACTACACCTCCGTGTGGGCACTTGTGGCCTAATCTTTAAATAGTTGTGACCTTCACATACTGGAGTACCTTAAAGCCATGCCAAGTTTTTGTCATGAGTACAATTCATCAAATCCATGTAAAGGACACCTCGATTTTTTAAAACAGAGTTCAGGTGCTAGATGGACAAACAGATACAAGGGGAGGGATCAGGCTTTCTGACTCTCTCAGGGTTAGATAAGGCATGAATTTATGCAGTATCTTTTGAAGTGTTTAGAATTTTTTTTCTCTCTTTTGCTGTATTTAATTTTAAAATCTGGAATAATTTCAAACAGTGAAAAACCTTTGTTCTGGTGTCTGTACTTGTACTGATGCTCCACAAATGCACCCTTTTCAGATTTCTGGCACGAGACTCAGATCGACTCCTTTTTGCTGGTCACAGGTCATGTGTAGGTTTGCTGACAAAATTTTTTTTTTTCTTAATCCACCAGCTGAGGCACACACTGTTTTAAACAATGAGAAATCAGTCAAAATGTAATAATTACAAAATCAGATCTCCCAAGTTTTATCAAAGCGTGAAGTGTGTATCCAAGCAT
>NW_010539562.1:0-1697 GCF_000687285.1 Phaethon lepturus | reverse complement strand
TCTTTCCCTTACAAGTGCGATTATCTCAAGGTAACATTCCTTTGAAGATGATTATCAAAGTCCGTTTTTGTTCTTTTGTGGATTCAGAACATATCTTTCCCTTAGGAGAAATGAGATTGCCAGCTTACATCTTTTAATGGTGTTTAAACTGAAAAGCAGTAAGGTTACTATGAAATGATCCACCTCCTTTGCATCTTAACCCTGGGGTGGCTTGGTTTCTATTTTCTGTTTAAAGTTCTGTTCAACCCTGCTCCACTCCACGCCTCGCTCTCTTCCACCACCTCCCTATCTTGTAAGAGCAACACAGTATAACACTTCTTCCCATGTCTGGCTGCTTTTAAACTTGGCCCACGCTGGGTGCAGCGCTTGAAGTGAGCTTTACAAAATTATTTTAAAGTGAGCTGGGGCGGTTGCCACAGCAACCCACCCTGAGAGAAATCGAGGCTATAGATTAATCTACCCCACAAGATTATTCAACAGTTCTGTATTTGTTCTTCATTCATTCAGAATATCCCCTCAATCCAGATGCTTTTATAATGAACAAAAGATGTAAACTCAGATAATTTCAAAGATAATAGGATATATATTCCAGGAGCACAATTTAAATGCTTTGTAAACCACTGCAAAGAGCTGAAACGTACATGATTCCCTGCAAAATCATTTAATTGCAAAAAAAAATTTGCAAGGTAGGCACAGCTGACACATGAACTTTAAATAAAATGGCATGCCATTACTAAAATGGTGTTATACACATCAAGCAATGATTACAGAAAGCCTTTGTCACAGGTGTACCTGTAAGTATATAATACAGCAGAGATTGCTCTCCACGCTTTGCTTTTAACATTAAGTCTGAAAACAATAAATAGTACTTTGTAATATTAAATGCAATAAATATTAAACACTCACCACATACACCCTCTTTATTGTCAAAATCATCCGCCTCCAATGCTTTACTTAATCTTTCCCATAGTAGTTACTTCACAGTTTACAATTCTTGTTCGGCACCTTAGATGTTTAAAAAGCACAAAAGTAGTGTATTATTAAAATGCAAACCTTTAGTACTTAAATATATTTAAAGAGATGTATGAAATGATTTCTATAAAAAGGGTACAAGTCTTTACTGATGCGCACTTAGGCCTAAGAGGAGTATCTCTTGAAAGTAATTTGACATTTTCAGAAGCTGTAAATAAACTCCACCCGAATCCTACCTTAGGGATGCTACGCTACCAGTAAAATTACAAAACTATTGATCTTGGACTGTACTCATCCTCCAATAGGTACTTAGAAAACTATTTATGCTTTTACGTGCATTTTGGAAAATGTGACTGTCGCATTGTTTAATAAACGCCAATTTAAAAGGCCGGGCCAAAGGCTAAAATGTTAAAGCTCGAGGTATTAGTTTCTCCCTTCTTTTAAGGACAGCCGCACACTGTGCCACCACCCAGGGACGGGTCTCTGCCGCCTGCCTCGAGGAAGGCAGCACAGGGTAACGCTGGGAGAACCTTTTTTAGCCCAAACGCCCGTTTTTCTCTGCACCCGTGGCTGTGGCGAGGGGGTCCCCAACGCCACCCGGTCTCCGTCTCTGCCCCGACCCCTTGCTCCCTGGACACACGTTGCCTCGGGCTTCTATTCGTTACCGACTTATTCGAATGTTTCTGGGGGCTGGGGTGTCCCGCTCGGCGCGGGTGGCAGGGGAG
>NW_010539561.1:0-5904 GCF_000687285.1 Phaethon lepturus | reverse complement strand
TTCTCTCCCTGCCAGCAGTCACGAAGAAGAAATGTTTGTTGGGGTTTTCCCCCCGCCCTCTCCCTCTGCCTCACCGGGGCCCCGCAGCCCAGTCCTTCGCCCAGCGCCCACCCTGGCCCCCGCGGGCGCCCACCCCGAGCCGGGCTTGCCGCCCCCACCATCACAGAGCCCTCCTCCTCCCGCCTTCCCGAACTCCAGAGCTGCCCCCAGCCCATGACCTCACTTCCAGTCCCTGAGCTGGACGTTGAGAAGAAGTTTAGGAGGTCTGGTAAGTCAGGGTCCCTGCTGGCCTCTTCCTCGCACAAACCAGTTGCAAGAGCGTCTGACTCACACTCCCTCAGTCTTCCAGAAATTAAAGCAAACATCGGATGACTCTACCGTGCAGAAAAGCGACTCGTTCTCCTTGTACTGGCTGCAAGGCAAACACTTAACTGTTTGATATAAAACACTAGCCACCTGAATTCGTTTGTTGGATTGCCTATGCTGCACATCGGTTTCATTTTTATCTCAGTGCTGGCTGGGGGTTCACCCCTGCTCTAGACCAGGAACAGCCTGACCCAGCACAACAGAGCGTGTAATTTTCAAACTCAATCGTTTCTTTTTCTCCTTGCTTCTAAGCCTCTTAGGGAGAAGGAGTACCAATAAAGACAGAATTCCTTTGCTTTGCACAATCTTTGTACTTTGTCTTTGGAATCTGGCCTTAATATTTGGGTTAATACCCCTACTACTGTGAATTCCCTGGAGAATTACTGTATTACTGGTAATGCTTGGGAGATCAGGGTCTTGTCTGCTCTTAAGACTTACCTGTCAAAATAGGTGCCTTTCAGTACTGGAATTTACCCACAGGTGGTTCAGTAAGCCACAAACCACACCACTTAGACTCCCAGTGTGCATTACTACGAAATATCCACATTATAGAGAACTCTAGAAAGAGGTTCATCAAGGCTTAAGAAATCCAGTGTAAACAAATCTTTAATTTTACAATTAAGATATGTACAAAGAGGTAACATCTTTTATTTAAACAGCTGATACAGCTGGAAAAATTTGGCCCACTGTGAGGTTTTTCATTTTTACGTACCATATGAAAATGTCACACAGCAATGCGCAACATTGAGCATCTCACTCCTTGCATAGCTGCAACTGTTGAACTATTGAGCTATAGCTGTGAATTGCTTAGGGATGTATAACTCTTGCATGGCTGCTAAATAATCCTGAAGTTACTGTTTCTTTTGTAGGCATAGTATTAGCCCCGTTGTCTTCCATTACTAATGCATGAAGTAATTATGTAGGATAAGGAAGGTATCTCTGTGCTGTGCTGGGTCTTCTAACACTGTCACTTTTCTAGTGCAGACAATCCTTTTCCCCTCTTGTTCAGGTGAATATGTCAGTGCAGAGCTAAAAAGATTTAATTGTGGAATCACTAACTAAATTCTGGAACATCACAGCTCACCTTACACAAATCAGGCTAACCTCAGAGTACTCTGCCACTGTGGGCTAGCCCTGACTCCAGAGAAAACAAAGAACATCTCAGACTGAGATTAAAAAGGTGCTGAGAAAATATGAAAAAAAATCTGCTCACTCATACTTTCTGGTCACATCCCCATAAATCCAGATGCTTACATGTTTGTCTCACCAATGTGGTGATGTTAAAAGTTCATGAAGGCAGAACAAACAAAGTAGGAATAAGAAAAAGAAAGCACACTCTCTTAGACATTTTGTATTAACTCCTCACTATGAGGAAACAAATATGAAACAGAGAAGTGTTTAGCAGTTTGGACATGTGAAAGCTAGAATTCTCAAATTGGAATACATCAGAATACATAGGATTTCATGCTTGCCATATAGTAGATTTAAAGCATTTGCTTTTGTAATTGGAAATTAAGATGAACTAACTTCCCTATGTTAGTTCTGATTCCTGTGGAAAGAAAATAAGAATCTCCTTAAGCTAGCAACCTTCCTTCATGCAATTCTTTGCTTGGAAGAGTAGACATTTTTCTGCTGCAAATTGAAATTAGTGCTTTGAGATATACACAGTTGTAGTCAATCTCATCAGCTGAAGCAAAATGTTAGTCCTGAAAAGGCGTATAGCTATCTGGGTACAGAGATGGATCAGCAGGTATACCCAACTTGTTGTGCCAGATGTTTGACCTTGTCATTTCTGGAATTGGCGGCAGTCCTCTGCATAAATCACTTCAGCTGTCCCATGTCATGAAAAAAGTGATCTAGTGTTTTGGAGTATATTGTGGTGTGAATGCTACTTTGCACCATGGGTGAAATGCCAGCCAGCTACAAAGCAGATACTGGGAGGATTTGGAATATGCAGTTCTAGTTGGGCGCTTCTTTGAGATGAGTGTCAGGAAGCAAGTCCTGGTACTGGCCGTCAAATCAAAGCTTAGAAATCCTTAGAGTTCAAGGAACCTACCTCAGAGAGACTTAAGTTTTCATGGAGACAGTTATAAAGAATCTTCACTTGTAGTTCAGCTGTGTAGTGAAATGAGTAAATAAGGAATAATGCAATACAGAAGTGATGTGGCAAATTAATGTACTGCACTGAGATGAGGAGTATGCTAGCAGTGGTTAGATGACTACAAAATGAAAAGAAAAATAGATGTAAGAGAAGAAAAAAATAAGTCCTTGAATATGAAAGGAAGGATTATTTGCAAGGGCACTAACAGGGCATTAAACTTAAAGCGCAAAAAATCTTACCTAGGTTCAAGAGGGTTCAGGTAGCTGCAAATGGGTATCTTTTTGTTAACAATAGGTCAGAGGAAAGCAATTTGGATGCTGGACAGGATGATTTAGTTGTGTTAATAATGTAAACCATCTGCATTGGTATAATTTCCATCCATATCAACAGATCAGTTAGTGCCATTTTATCTCAGCATGAGTTAGTTAACAATTAGTGATGCCATGTAGGAGTCCATGTTTTTCCTAACCAATGAAAAGTTCTGACTCATATCTGTGTTGCATCTCTGATGCTTCTTTAATCATATAACTTCTGTTTAGTCTAACCACACTTCACTGAGTAATGCTAAGCTGCTACTCATAAGCTTACCCTGTGCTGTATTAAATGCTATGTCTGGGCCTACTGGAAGATTTGGGAATATAATGGGTCCACTTTGGTCCCCAGGCCAAGAGGTACAGACAAGGTTAGTCCCACACTGTCCAGGGCAGGGCCATCTGCAGCAAATTCTCTGCATCTGTACGGACCAATGGCTGTAATGCACCCTGGTAAGAGGTCTCCTAGGATCTCTTGTTCTCCTACAGCACAGCCCTCTCTCCTGCTGTGCTCCTCACTCCCTCCCTCATGCAGGGTGTTCTCCGTGTGAAAGGCTACATCTGTCATAGCTTGACACCTGCCGTGGCTGCTGCTCCCACTCTTTGTGGAGGACATGACATATGCAGAGCTGGCTGTCTTCTAACCAAAACGCAGTTTCAAGTTGGAGTGGCTCAGTGCCATTGCAGGGTGTGTGTCAACAGCTGGGTGCCAAACACAGAGAGCTGCACTGGGCACAGCAGAGCCTCCAGTCCTTATGAGCCTAGTCATCCTCCTGCATCTGTGAAACTGGCATGCTATTTGCAAAGGTCATGAATTCTCCTGGAGAAGTCCCTGAACAACCACCTACCCAGGACAGATAACTAGTGTCTCTCTGCTGCTTGCCTTCAAAATTGAGTCTGCTGTGCAAAGCACACTTTGGTAGTGTCCCTTCTCAAGAAAGGGAGCTGTTTAGCAGCTATAGAGAGCCTCAGCAGTTGCTGAAAAGTGTCACTGCAAGGTCTTCAGATCCCACTGTGAAAGTATTACATGATACATGCACATATGTAGATACTTCAAAAGGCCATTCTAGCCATACACATACAATTAGATTACCCTGACTAAAACACTAGAATAGGCCAGAAGCTGTACACAAAACAAAAAACCAGAAACAAACGAACCTTGCTGTGCCACGAAATACTTTCTAGTGAGGCAGTTCAGCCATGTACAAGTAAGAGGGAGTAAAGTATCTCTGTGGTATGACCATGGTCATGACAGCGTGTCATGGGCTGTCAGACTAGCCAGGCAGTGAGGGGAGCAGGGCTCTGGGATGGTGTCTGTCCAGGGAATAAGCTCTATGTCCAGCAGGGCTGGCAGGTCTTTCCTAGACAGAGACATGGCAGGGGCTCCTGGGCAGGAGAATGCAGCTCTCAGAGGAGTTACCAGCCTCACTGATGGTTTTTTTGTCTCCTGCCACCAAGATTCCCTGCTGAGCTGCTGCCTCCATCCTCTTCTCTGCGGGGTGGCAGGGCTGCAACTCCATGGCTCCTGTGGCTTGCTCACTGGCAGGCTTCCTCCACGTCACACTGCTCTCCCACACCTCCTGCTCACTGCTTCTGGACTCTGTGCCTGAGGGACAGAGAAGCAAGCAGGCTGTCCCAGCAGTTATCTTTTCCCTCAGGTGGAGTATGAGCTGTTCTGCAACTCTGGAAAACTGTGAGCAGTCAGCCAAGGTCTGGAGAAGGCAGAGGGATGCACTTGAAGCATGGTTGGGTGACTGGGGCATGCCCATGTATGCGGCTGGGTATGGATGGCCACGAGAGCCTGTTCTGTTTGCAAAGCAGCCATTTCCACATTCCAGGGTACCCTTGCCATTCCCTTAACCATATGCCCCACCTCTTGCCACCAGTAAGACAAGAAGTGACGTATTTGGCTGTTCTGTGCAAATACTTGTCAGAACTATGTGTCAAAGAAACAAATCTGTCAGCCTGCTAATTAAAGAGTTCCTGTGTGTGGTGCAAGCCTCTTTCCACCCTGGAGTGCCATGCTTTTGTGGTAGAAGTCTCCTTTCTTCACTTCATTGTGTAGTGTAGTCTTGTAAGCATGGCAGAAACAAGCCACGCTCATTGTATACGAGTGTAATCAAATATGTGTATGTACTCAACAGAGCTGGATGCATACCTTGTTGCATCCTGAGGGATTTTGACAAAAAGTTCCAGGAATAATTTAAGTGTGTATATGCGTCAAGGGGAGGGTGTCAAGTCCTTAGAAAAAGGGTTCTTCCTTCCACATCCTCCCTGTGACAAAGCTAAGAGGTAAAAGAAGGTTCTCAACAGCCTTGGTCTCATACTGAGCCTCCTCCTATGTCATATAATAGGAGAAGTTCTGTGGTGGCTTCCCAGAGAGGTATCTAGTACAGCTGCTCAGTAGTTGAGGGACAGAGATGCTGAGCTACACTCTCAGTAGCATTAACCTGGGACATGATCCTGGTCACTCTGGTGCCCATGTGGCCCCTTTCTACCCCAGTGCTATTTTCTTGCATAAGACGTGAGATAGCCAAATAAGCAGGGACAGGCTTTGGAGACTGCTGGTTCTCTATTTTGTAGCATGCTACGAAGATGTGCCATGCATATGCCAGGGCATGTTGGACTTGTGAGTACATTAGGAATACGTAAGAAGATTGTTCTGTTGAGGAAGAATGAAGCCTGGTGTAGTCCACACATGCATTATCTATAAGGTGTGGGTTCTGAAGCAAATTACCGTCTCTTTTGAGCTTCACAAAACCAAATAATTGTTTAACTCCAAACTGGAGTCCAGAAAAACCTAGTATGTGCATGGTGTTGATGATCAAGGAACCAAGGCCCTAGAGCAAAGCAACAAAAAACCCAAACAGGCGTATGGTCCAAAAGTCTGCTTATAAAAATATTAGGCCAGATGTTATCCTCAAACTGCACAGTAAAACACAATGTGAGTACAGCTTTAAGAGATGTAGGCCCTTAAGCCCTTGCTTTCTAAAAGCAAGAGTTGTGGAGCTATATGAAGTTGTTTTCAGTTTCCAGGTTTAGTACATGTGGCTACTAGTATGTTTGCTAGTTAACTGCCAGTATGAATAGGAGGATGACTGTTGGGATCACCCTGCATGGCTCGAC